>NW_026600441.1:0-266399 GCF_029448725.1 Salvelinus fontinalis | reverse complement strand
AGAGAAGTCAGGGATTAACTTTGGACTGCATACATGTTAAGTATTGGCTCTAACGTAGAGACACATCCCCTTTCTCTAGTAGTTGTGATGCCACATTGAACAACTTGCTTTTTCTACAGTGCTCCAATGAGAGTACATTTCAATGGTATCAGATGTCTTTCATGAAGGCACGGATGGGATTTGAACCCATGATCTTCGGTTTACGAGACCAACGTCTTACCACTTGGCCACCATGCCTACCTATACAACGATGTATATCAACATTCTGGAAAGTAGTAGTTGTGTAACTGTGAATTTGGCAAACAAATAAATTCAGTGGAGAATCTTGGGATTGAACAGAGGACCTCAAACATATACAGCATGCACTCCCCCTCTGAGCTTCCATCCCATTTCATTTACTGAGAAAATGGAATATTAATTCAATATACTTTTTATATACACCACTCCATTGAAACTACAATGAAATGATAGCAGCAATTCTTAAAACAGTTACAGACAGGGATCGAACACATGAACTTCAGTTTTTGAAAATTATGTCATAAAAGTTGGCAACCATGCCACTTCTGTTCTATAAATGTGCGAACAGGGATTGAAAGCATGTTCTTCAGATTACAAGACCAAATGATTTAGCACATCTCTGTTTCCTGCTAAGAATTTCAACATTCTAGAAAGTAGGTTTTGGGTCAATGCAAAAATGTAAATTGAAGAAGCTGGGGATTGAACCCAGGACCTCATTCATGCAAAGCATGCGCTCTACCACTGAGCTACATCCCCTTTCTGGGAAATATTAAAATGTTTCTTTTTTTGTATTATTTCACCTTTATTTACCCGGAAAGCTTGTGGAGAACAAGTTCTCATTTACAACTACTACCTGGCTAAGATAAAGCAAAGCAGTGCAACACAAACAACAACACAGAGTTACACATTTAGAATAAACAAACGTACAGTCAAATACATAATAGTAGAAAAAAAAGAATGTCTATACATAGTGTTTGCAAATGTCGTGAGGAGATAAGGCAATAAATAGGCCATAGTAGCGAATGAATTACAATTTAGCAAATTAACACTGGTGTGATAGATGAGCAGATGATGATGTGCAAGTAGAAATACTGGTGTGCAAAAGAGCAGAAAGTACATAAAAACCAAATGGGGATGAGGTAGGTAGATTGGGTGGGCTATTTACAGATGGGCTATGTACAGCTGCAGTGATCGGTTAGCTGCTCAGATAGCTGATGTTTAAAGTTAGTGAGGGAAATATAAGTCTCCATCCAGCTTCAGCGATTTTTGCAATTCGTTCCAGTCATTGGCAGCAGAGAACTGGAAGGAAAGGCGGCCAAAGGAGGTGTTGGTTTTGGGGATGACCAGTGAGATATACCTGCTGGAGCGCGTGCTACGGGTGGGTGTTGTTATCGTGACCAGTAAGCTGAGATAAGGCGGAGCTGGACCTAGCATAGACTTATAGATGACCTGGAGCCAGTGGGTCTGGCGTGACGAATATGTAACGAGGGCCAGCCGACTAGAGCATACAGGTCGCAATGGCCATATCAATACAATTAACTCTTTCTTTACACTGTTCTAATGAAAGTACATTTCCATAATAACAGCTATCTTCCGTAAACGTCGAACAAGGATTGAACCCATGTGCTTCAGTTTACAAAAATAGATGACTTAGCACATCTATTTCCTTCTTAGAATGTCAACATTCTGGAAAGTGGGAGTTGTGCAAAAGCTAATTTAACAACTAAATAGACTCAGCAGAGAAGTCGGGCATTAATTTTGGACCGCATACATGTTAAGTATTGGCTCTAACGTAGAGACACATCCCCTTTCTCTAGTAGTTGTGATAACACATTGAAAAACTTGCTTTTTCTACAGTGCTCCAATGAGAGTACATTTCAATGGCATCAGATGTCTTTAATGAAGGCACGGATGGGATTTGAACCCATGATCTCCGGTTTACGAGACCGACGCCTTACCACTTGGCCACCATGCCTACATTTTCAAGGATGTATATCAACATTCTGGAAAGTAGTAGTTGTGTAACTGTGAATTTGGCAAACAAATAAATTCAGTGGAGAATCTTGGGATTGAACAGAGGACCTCAAACATATACAGCATGCACTCCCCCTCTGAGCTTCCATCCCATTTCATTTACTGAGAAAATGGAATATTAATTCAATATGCTTTTTATATACACCACTCCATTGAAACTACAATGAAATGATAACAGCAATTCTTAAAACAGTTACGGACAGGGATCGAACACATGAACATCAGTTTTTGAAAATTATGTCATAAAAGTTGGCAACCATGCCACTTCTGTTCTATAAATGTGCGAACAGGGATTGAAAGTATGTTCTTCAGATTACAAGACCAAATGATTTAGCACATCTCTGTTTCCTGCTAAGAATTTCAACATTCTGGAAAGTAGGTTTTGGGTCAATGCAAAAATGTAAATTGGACAAGCTGGGGATTGAACCCAGGACCTCATACATGCAAAGCATGCGCTCTACCACTGAGCTACATCCCCTTTCTGGGAAAAATTAAAATGTTTATTTTTTTGTATTATTTCACCTTTATTTACCCGGAAAGCTTGTGGAGAACAAGTTCTCATTTACAACTACTACCTGGCTAAGATAAAGCAAAGCAGTGCAACACAAACAACAACACAGAGTTACACATTTAGAATAAACAAACGTACAGTCAATTACATAATAGTAGAAAAAAAAGAATGTCTATACATAGTGTTTGCAAATGTCGTGAGGAGGTAAGACAATAAATATGCCATAGTAGCGAATGAATTACAATTTAGCAAATTAACACTGGTGTGATAGATGAGCAGATGATGATGTGCAAGTAGAAATACTGGTGTGCAAAAGAGCAGAAAGTAAATAAAAACCAAATGGGGATGAGGTAGGTAGATTGGGTGGGCTATTTACAGATGGGCTATGTACAGCTGCAGTGATCGGTTAGCTGCACAGATAGCTGATGTTTAAAGTTAGTGAGGGAAATATAAGTCTCCATCCAGCTTCAGCGATTTTTGCAATTCGTTCCAGTCATTGGCAGCAGAGAACTGGAAGGAAAGGCGGCCAAAGGAGGTGTTGGTTTTGGGGATGACCAGTGAGATATACCTGCTGGAGCGCGTGCTACGGGTGGGTGTTGTTATCGTGACCAGTAAGCTGAGATAAGGCGGAGCCTGACCTAGCATAGACTTATAGATGACCTGGAGCCAGTGGGTCTGGCGTGACGAATATGTAACGAGGGCCAGCCGACTAGAGCATACAGGTCGCAGTGGGCATATCAATACAATTAACTCTTTCTTTACACTGTTCTAATGAAAGTACATTTCCATAATAACAGCTATCTTCCGTAAACGTCGAACAAGGATTGAACCCATGTGCTTCAGTTTACAAAAATAGATGACTTAGCACATCTATTTCCTTCTTAGAATGTCAACATTCTGGAAAGTGGGAGTTGTGCAAAAGCTAATTTAACAACTAAATAGACTCGGCAGAGAAGTCAGGGATTAACTTTGGACTGCATACATGTTAAGTATTGGCTCTAACGTAGAGACACATCCCCTTTCTCTAGTAGTTGTGATGCCACATTGAACAACTTGCTTTTTCTACAGTGCTCCAATGAGAGTACATTTCAATGGTATCAGATGTCTTTCATGAAGGCACGGATGGGATTTGAACCCATGATCTTCGGTTTACGAGACCAACGTCTTACCACTTGGCCACCATGCCTACCTATACAACGATGTATATCAACATTCTGGAAAGTAGTAGTTGTGTAACTGTGAATTTGGCAAACAAATAAATTCAGTGGAGAATCTTGGGATTGAACAGAGGACCTCAAACATATACAGCATGCACTCCCCCTCTGAGCTTCCATCCCATTTCATTTACTGAGAAAATGGAATATTAATTCAATATACTTTTTATATACACCACTCCATTGAAACTACAATGAAATGATAGCAGCAATTCTTAAAACAGTTACAGACAGGGATCGAACACATGAACTTCAGTTTTTGAAAATTATGTCATAAAAGTTGGCAACCATGCCACTTCTGTTCTATAAATGTGCGAACAGGGATTGAAAGCATGTTCTTCAGATTACAAGACCAAATGATTTAGCACATCTCTGTTTCCTGCTAAGAATTTCAACATTCTAGAAAGTAGGTTTTGGGTCAATGCAAAAATGTAAATTGAAGAAGCTGGGGATTGAACCCAGGACCTCATTCATGCAAAGCATGCGCTCTACCACTGAGCTACATCCCCTTTCTGGGAAATATTAAAATGTTTCTTTTTTTGTATTATTTCACCTTTATTTACCCGGAAAGCTTGTGGAGAACAAGTTCTCATTTACAACTACTACCTGGCTAAGATAAAGCAAAGCAGTGCAACACAAACAACAACACAGAGTTACACATTTAGAATAAACAAACGTACAGTCAAATACATAATAGTAGAAAAAAAAGAATGTCTATACATAGTGTTTGCAAATGTCGTGAGGAGATAAGGCAATAAATAGGCCATAGTAGCGAATGAATTACAATTTAGCAAATTAACACTGGTGTGATAGATGAGCAGATGATGATGTGCAAGTAGAAATACTGGTGTGCAAAAGAGCAGAAAGTACATAAAAACCAAATGGGGATGAGGTAGGTAGATTGGGTGGGCTATTTACAGATGGGCTATGTACAGCTGCAGTGATCGGTTAGCTGCTCAGATAGCTGATGTTTAAAGTTAGTGAGGGAAATATAAGTCTCCATCCAGCTTCAGCGATTTTTGCAATTCGTTCCAGTCATTGGCAGCAGAGAACTGGAAGGAAAGGCGGCCAAAGGAGGTGTTGGTTTTGGGGATGACCAGTGAGATATACCTGCTGGAGCGCGTGCTACGGGTGGGTGTTGTTATCGTGACCAGTAAGCTGAGATAAGGCGGAGCTGGACCTAGCATAGACTTATAGATGACCTGGAGCCAGTGGGTCTGGCGTGACGAATATGTAACGAGGGCCAGCCGACTAGAGCATACAGGTCGCAATGGCCATATCAATACAATTAACTCTTTCTTTACACTGTTCTAATGAAAGTACATTTCCATAATAACAGCTATCTTCCGTAAACGTCGAACAAGGATTGAACCCATGTGCTTCAGTTTACAAAAATAGATGACTTAGCACATCTATTTCCTTCTTAGAATGTCAACATTCTGGAAAGTGGGAGTTGTGCAAAAGCTAATTTAACAACTAAATAGACTCAGCAGAGAAGTCGGGCATTAATTTTGGACCGCATACATGTTAAGTATTGGCTCTAACGTAGAGACACATCCCCTTTCTCTAGTAGTTGTGATAACACATTGAAAAACTTGCTTTTTCTACAGTGCTCCAATGAGAGTACATTTCAATGGCATCAGATGTCTTTAATGAAGGCACGGATGGGATTTGAACCCATGATCTCCGGTTTACGAGACCGACGCCTTACCACTTGGCCACCATGCCTACATTTTCAAGGATGTATATCAACATTCTGGAAAGTAGTAGTTGTGTAACTGTGAATTTGGCAAACAAATAAATTCAGTGGAGAATCTTGGGATTGAACAGAGGACCTCAAACATATACAGCATGCACTCCCCCTCTGAGCTTCCATCCCATTTCATTTACTGAGAAAATGGAATATTAATTCAATATGCTTTTTATATACACCACTCCATTGAAACTACAATGAAATGATAACAGCAATTCTTAAAACAGTTACGGACAGGGATCGAACACATGAACATCAGTTTTTGAAAATTATGTCATAAAAGTTGGCAACCATGCCACTTCTGTTCTATAAATGTGCGAACAGGGATTGAAAGTATGTTCTTCAGATTACAAGACCAAATGATTTAGCACATCTCTGTTTCCTGCTAAGAATTTCAACATTCTGGAAAGTAGGTTTTGGGTCAATGCAAAAATGTAAATTGGACAAGCTGGGGATTGAACCCAGGACCTCATACATGCAAAGCATGCGCTCTACCACTGAGCTACATCCCCTTTCTGGGAAAAATTAAAATGTTTATTTTTTTGTATTATTTCACCTTTATTTACCCGGAAAGCTTGTGGAGAACAAGTTCTCATTTACAACTACTACCTGGCTAAGATAAAGCAAAGCAGTGCAACACAAACAACAACACAGAGTTACACATTTAGAATAAACAAACGTACAGTCAATTACATAATAGTAGAAAAAAAAGAATGTCTATACATAGTGTTTGCAAATGTCGTGAGGAGGTAAGACAATAAATATGCCATAGTAGCGAATGAATTACAATTTAGCAAATTAACACTGGTGTGATAGATGAGCAGATGATGATGTGCAAGTAGAAATACTGGTGTGCAAAAGAGCAGAAAGTAAATAAAAACCAAATGGGGATGAGGTAGGTAGATTGGGTGGGCTATTTACAGATGGGCTATGTACAGCTGCAGTGATCGGTTAGCTGCACAGATAGCTGATGTTTAAAGTTAGTGAGGGAAATATAAGTCTCCATCCAGCTTCAGCGATTTTTGCAATTCGTTCCAGTCATTGGCAGCAGAGAACTGGAAGGAAAGGCGGCCAAAGGAGGTGTTGGTTTTGGGGATGACCAGTGAGATATACCTGCTGGAGCGCGTGCTACGGGTGGGTGTTGTTATCGTGACCAGTAAGCTGAGATAAGGCGGAGCCTGACCTAGCATAGACTTATAGATGACCTGGAGCCAGTGGGTCTGGCGTGACGAATATGTAACGAGGGCCAGCCGACTAGAGCATACAGGTCGCAGTGGGCATATCAATACAATTAACTCTTTCTTTACACTGTTCTAATGAAAGTACATTTCCATAATAACAGCTATCTTCCGTAAACGTCGAACAAGGATTGAACCCATGTGCTTCAGTTTACAAAAACAGATGACTTAGCACATCTATTTCCTTCTTAGAACGTCAACATTCTGGAAAGTGGGAGTTGTGCAAAAGCTAATTTATCCTCTAACGCCTCACAAACCCGGATCCGGGAACACCCCCATCACAAAAGCTGACTAGCATAGCCTAGACTAAAGTTACAGGGATATCATAAAATAAAATGTTCATGAAATCACAAGTCCAAGACACCTAATGAAAGATACAGATCCTGTGAATAAAGCCACCATTTCAGATTTTTAAAATGTTTTACAGGGAAGACACAATATGTAAATCTATTAGCTAACCACGTTAGCAAAAGACACCACTCTCATACTCCACCATTTTCTTACTGCATCAGTAGCTATCACAAATTTGACCAAATAAAGATATAAATAGCCACTAACCAAGAAACAACCTCATCAGATGACAGTCTGATAACATATTTATTGTATAGCATAGGTTTTGTTAGAAAAATGTGCATATTTCAGGTATAAATCATAGTTTACAATTGCAGCCCCCATCACAACTGTCACTAAAATGACTAGAATAACTACAGAGACCATCGTGTATTAGCTAATTACTCATCATAAAACATTTCTTAAAAATACACAGCGTACAGCAGATGAAAGACACAGATCTTGTGAATATAGCCAATACGTCAGATTTTCTAAGTGTTTTACAGCGAAAACACAATATAGCGTTATCTTAGCTTACTACAATAGTCAGTCACACAGCAGCATTGATTCAAGGCAAAAATAGCAATAACGTTATAAACCACCAAACACTATTAACTTCTTGCAACTATAGGGGGTGCTGTTTCGCATTAGCATAATTTCCTCTACACATTAAACGGCTTCCTACTCAATTATTGCTCGTACAATATGCATATTATAACTTTTATCGGATAGAAAACACTCTCTAGTTTCTATAGCCGTTGGAATTTTGTCTCTGAGTGAAACAGAACTCAATCTACAGCACTTTTCATGATAGGGAGTCAGATTTCAGACATCTTGGCACCTGATCTGGAGTCAGTTTAAAGGTCCGTGTAAACGCTATGGAGAAACAGACACTTCTTACGTCTTCCCCTGGATGTCAGTGCGTGATGACGATTTGAATGGTGTCGATTGCGCAATCAGTCCCTCTATAAACCACCAAATACCGGAAGTAGCTTCCCTTTGCTGCCTGCGTCTTGCGCGAGAAGGACATCGGACTCGCCTCCTTCCAACCTGTTGTTTAGCCAGTAATATTTCTCCGGTCATGTTTTTACCCGTTATAGGTGTTAACAGCATCATAAGGTAGTTAATTTGAACCGTTTTATAGCAATTTAGATCCGTTTAGTGCGATTTTGAGGCATTGCTTTGTTATGCACTTTCAAGCACTGGGCACGTTTCGGGGTCCCGGTCGAACGTTAGTGGGCATTTCGACGGACAGAGGACATCTTTCGACCAAATGAAGATTAGACCCAAGAAAGGATACATTGCCCAAGATACTGATGGAACATCACCTCACAGTAAGAAATATTTAAGATGATAAATCGTTGTTCTGTAGAAAAATGTTAAACGCACGTTCCGCCATCTTGTTTGCTATAGCTTCGCTTGGCGAACCCTGTATTGCACAGTAAGGATAATTTTAGAAATGTAATTCCGCGATTGCATAAAGAACTAATTTGTCTTTCGATAGCTGTCCAACTTATATTTTTTTAGTCAAGTTTATGAATAGATATCTATGAGACAAGATCACTGTGAAAGAGGGCGACCGACATTTTCAGGCTAGTTTTGCTAGTATTGTCATTGTATAACCACGTTTTTTTATGGCTAAATATGCACATTTTCGAACAAACTCTAGATGTATGTTGTAATATGATGTTTCAGGAGTGTCATCGGAAGAATTCTGAGAAGGTTAGTGAAAAAATGAATATTTTTTGGCGATGATTACGTTATCGCTCTCTTTGGCTTGAATCAATGCTCTGGTAACGTTTGCACATGTGGTATGCTAATATAACGATTTATTGTGTTTTCGCTGTAAAACACTTAGAACATCTGAAATATTGTCTGAATTCACAAGATCTGTGTCTTTCCATTGCTATGTGCTGTGTATTTTTAAGAAATGTTTTATGATGAGTAAATTGGTAAAACACGTTGCTCTCTGTAGTAATTCTAGTCGCTTTGGTGAGATTTGTGATGGTGGCTGCAATGGCAAACTATGATTTATACCTGAAATATGCACATTTGTCTAACAAAACCTATCCTATACAATAAATATGTCATCAGACTGTCATCTGATGAGGTTTTTTCTTGGTTAGTGGCTATCAATATCTTAGTTTAGCCGAATTGGTGATAGCTACTGGTGGAGAGAAAAAATGGTGGACAAAGAAAATTGTTGTCTTTTGCTAACGTGGTTAGCTAATAGATTTACATATTGTGTCTTCCCTGTAAAACATTTTAAAAATCAGAGATGATGGCTTGAATCACAAGATCTGTATCTTTCATTTGGTGTCTTGGACTTGTGATTGAATGATATTTAGATGCTACTATTTAATTGTGACGCTATGCTAGCGATGCTAATCAGTGTGGGGGTGGGGGGGTGGGGGGTGCTCCCGGACCCGGGGTAGATGCTCGTGAAAGGTTAATTTTTCACTAACTTTCTCAGAATTCTTCAGATGACAGTCCTGTAACATCATATAGCACAAATAATATAGAGTTGGTTCGAAAATGTGCATATTTAGCCGCACAATTTGTGGTTACACACCGTGATTAGTGGGCAAACAATCAAGCAATCTGTCCTGCGCCATCTTGGAAAGGCACCTAGTCTTATCGAAAGCTATTCATAAACTTGACTAAAAAAATACAGGTTGGACAGCAATTGAAAGACAAATTAGTTCTTAACATGTATGCGGTCCAAAGTTAATCCCCGACTTCTCTGCTGAGTCTATTTAGTTGTTAAATTAGCTTTTGCACAACTCCCACTTTCCAGAATGTTGATATTCTAAGAAAGAAATAGATGTGCTAAGTCATCTGTTTTGTAAACTGAAGCACATGGGTTCAATCCTTGTTCGATGTTTACGGAAGATAGCTGATATTATGGAAATGTACTTTCATTAGAACAGTGTTAATTAGAAAGAGTTAATTGTATTGATATGGCCACTGCGACCTGTATGCTCTCCTCGGCTGGCCCTCGTTACATATTCGTCACACCAGACCCACTGGTTCTAGGTCATCTATAAGTTTATGCTAGGTCAAGCTCCACCTTATCTCCGCTTACTGGTCACGATAACAACACCCACCCGTAGCACGCGCTCCAGCAGGTATATCTCACTGGTCATCCCCAAAACCAACACCTCCTTTGGCCGCCTTTCCTTCCAGTTCTCTGCTGCCAATGACTGGAACGAATTGCAAAAATCGCTGAAGCTGGATGGAGACTTATATTTCCCTCACTAACTTTAAACATCAGCTATCTGAGCAGCTAACCGATCACTGCAGCTGTAGATAGCCCATCTGTAAATATCCCACCCAATCTACCTACCTCATCCCCATTTTGTTTTAATTTACTTTCTGCTCTTTTGCACACCAGTATTTCTACCTGCACATCATCATCTGCTCATCTATCACACCAGTGTTAATTTGCTAAATTGTAATTCATTCGCTACTATGGCCTATTTATTGCCTTACCTCCTCACGACATTTGCAAACACTATGTATAGACATTCTTTTTTTTCTACTATTATGTAATTGACTGTACGTTTGTTTATTCTAAATGTGTAACTCTGTGTTGTTGTTTGTGTTGCACTGCTTTGCTTTATCTTAGCCAGGTCGCAGTTGTAAATGAGAACTTGTCCTCCACTAGCTTTCCTGGTAAATGAAAGGTGAAATAATACAAAAAAAGAAACATTTTCATATTTCACAGAAAGGGGATGTAGCTCAGTGGTAGAGCGCATGCTTCGCATGTATGAGGTCCTGGGTTCAATCCCCAGCTTCTCCAATTTACATTTTTGCATTGACCAAAAACCTACTTTCCAGAATGTTGAAATTCTTAGCAGGAAACAGAGATGTGCTAAATCATTTGGTCTTGTAATCGGAAGAACATGCTTTCAATCCCTGTTCGCACATTTATAGAACAGAAGTGGCATGGTTGCCAACTTTTATGGCATCATTTTCAAAAACTGAAGTTCATGTGTTCGATCCCTGTCCGTAACTGTTTTAAGAATTGCTGCTATCATTTCATTGTAGTTTCAATGGAGTGGTGTATATAAAAAGTATATTGAATTAATATTCCATTTTCTCAGTAAATGAAATGGGATGGAAGCTCAGAGGGGGAGTGCATGCTGTATATGTTTGAGGTCCTCTGTTCAATCCCAAGATTCTCCACTGAATTTATTTGTTTGCCAAATTCACAGTTACACAACTACTACTTTCCAGAATGTTGATATACATTGTTGTATAGGTAGGCATGGTGGCCAAGTGGCAAGGCGTCGGTCTCGTAAACCGAAGATCATGGGTTCAAATCCCATCCGTGCCTTCATGAAAGACATCTGATACCATTGAAATGTACTCTCATTGGAGCACTGTAGAAAAAGCAAGTTTTTCAATGTGGCATCACAACTACTAGAGAAAGGGGATGTGTCTCTACGTTAGAGCCAATACTTAACATGTATGCGGTCCAAAGTTAATCCCCGACTTCTCTGCTGAGTCTATTTAGTTGTTAACCTGTCTAGGATGAGGGTGCCGCTAGCGCCCCCACCCCCACTGAAAAGGCAGAGCCGCGAAATTCAAAAAAATTATTTTTTTAAAATATTTAACTTTCACACATTAAAGTCCAATACAGCTAATGAAAGACACAGATCTTGTGAATCCAGCAAACATGTCCGATTTTTAAAATGTTTTACAGGGAAGACACAATATGTAAAGATGTAAATCTATTAGCTAAAAACACATTAGCATAATCCACCATCTTTCTTTTTCCACCAACAACAGTAGCTATCACTAATTCGGCTAAACTAAGATATTTATAGCCCCTAACCAAGAAAAAAACTCATCAGATGACAGTCTGATAACATATTTATGGTATGGGATAGGTTTTGTTAGAAAAATGTGCATATTTCAGGTAGATGGCATAGGTTACAATTGCTCCCCACCGTCACAAATGGACTATAATAACTACATAGAGCAACGTGTTTACCTACTTACTAATCATCAAACATTTCGTAAAAATACACAGCATACACTAATCGAAAGACACAGATCCTGTGAATACAGACAATATTTCAGATTTTCTAAGTGTCTTACAGCGAAAACACAATAAATCGTTATATTAGCATAGCACATGTGCAAACATTACCCCAGCATTAATTCTAGCCAAAGTGTGCGATAACGTAAACATCGCCAAAATATATTAATTTTTTCACTAACCTTCTCAGAATTCTTCAGATGACACCCCTGTAACATCACATTACAACATGCATATACAGTTTGTTCGAAAATGTGCATATTTAGCCACCAAATTCATGGTTAGACAATGGGGAAAGTAGCCCAGCTGGTGAGAAAATGTCCGTGCGCCATATTAGACAGTGATCTACTCGTATACATAAATACTCATAAACGTGACTAAAAAATATAGGGTGGACAGCGATTGATAGACAATTTAATTCTTAATACAATCGCGGAATTACATTTTTTAAATTATCCTTACTTTTCAATACAGTTTGCGCCAAGCGAAGCTACGTCAAAAAACATGGCGTCCTAAGCCACTAACATTTTTCGACAGAAACACGATTTATCATAATAAAAATGTCCTACTTTGAGCTGTTCTTCCATCAGTATCTTGGGCAAAGGATCCTTTCTTGGGTCTAATCGTCTTTTGGTGGAAAGCTGTCCTCTTGCCATGTGGAAATGCCAACTGCATTCAGCATGAACTGGAAGCGTGCCCAGCGATTCACAGCGTTTCAGAAATAAATGTCCCAAAATCACACTAAACGGATATAAATTGCTATAAAACGCTTTAAATTAACTACCTTATGATGTTTTTAACTCCTATAACGAGTCTTAACATGACCGGAGAAAGATTACTCCCAACACTAATGCTTGGAACAGGTGCGGGTCGGTGTCCTCCACGCGCATGACGCAGCTGCAAAAGACTTACTAGCTACAGGGTTTTTTAATTTATAGTGCCTGTGAACGCGCAATCGACCCCATTCAAATCGTCATCACGTAAAGGCATCCAGGGGAAGACGTAAGCAGTGTCCGTATACTCATAGGAATAACATTGGCTTTAAAACTGACTCCAGAACAGTGGCCAAAATTTCTGAAATCTGACTCCATGTCAGGGAAATTGCTGTAGAATGGGTTCTGTTCCACTTAGAGACAAAATTTAAACTCCTATAGAAACTATAGACTGTTTTCTATCCAATAATAATAATAATATGCATATTGTACGATCAAGAATTTTGTAGGAAGCCGTTTCAAAAATTACACGATTACCATAAATAGTGACAACAGCGCCCCCAGCCTCAACAGGTTAAATTAGCTTTTGCACAACTCCCACTTTCCAGAATGTTGACATTCTAAGAAAGAAATAGATGTGCTAAGTCATCTATTTTTGTAAACTGAAGCACATGGGTTCAATCCTTGTTCGATGTTTACGGAAGATAGCTGATATTATGGAAATGTACTTTCATTAGAACAGTGTTAATTAGAAAGAGTTAATTGTATTGATATGGCCACTGCGACCTGTATGCTCTAATCGGCTGGCCCTCGTTACATATTCGTCACGCCAGACCCACTGGCTCCAGGTCATCTATAAGTCTATGCTAGGTCAAGCTCCACCTTATCTCCGCTTACTGGTCACGATAACAACACCCACCCGTAGCACGCGCTCCAGCAGGTATATCTCACTGGTCATCCCCAAAACCAACACCTCCTTTGGCCGCCTTTCCTTCCAGTTCTCTGCTGCCATTGACTGGAACGAATTGCAAAAATCGCTGAAGCTGGATGGAGACTTATATTTCCCTCACTAACTTTAAACATCAGCTATCTGAGCAGCTAACCGATCACTGCAGCTGTAGATAGCCCATCTGTAAATATCCCACCCAATCTACCTACCTCATCCCCATTTTGTTTTAATTTACTTTCTGCTCTTTTGCACACCAGTATTTCTACTTGCACATCATCATCTGCTCATCTATCACACCAGTGTTAATTTGCTAAATTGTAATTCATTCGCTACTATGGCATATTTATTGCCTTACCTCCTCACGACATTTGCAAACACTATGTATAGACATTCTTTTTTTCTACTATTATGTAATTGACTGTACGTTTGTTTATTCTAAATGTGTAACTCTGTGTTGTTGTTTGTGTTGCACTGCTTTGCTTTATCTTAGCCAGGTCGCAGTTGTAAATGAGAACTTGTTCTCCACAAGCTTTCCTGGTAAATAAAGGTGAAATAATACAAAAAAAGAAACATTTTAATATTTCCCAGAAAGGGGATGTAGCTCAGTGGTAGAGCGCATGCTTTGCATGTATGATGTCCTGGGTTCAATCCCCAGCTTCTCCAATTTACATTTTTGCATTGACCCAAAACCTACTTTCCAGAATGTTGAAATTCTTAGCAGGAAACAGAGATGTGCTAAATCATTTGGTCTTGTAATCTGAAGAACATGCTTTCAATCCCTGTTCGCAAATTTATAGAACAGAAGTGGCATGGTTGCCAACTTTTATGACATAATTTTCAAAAACTGAAGTTCATGTGTTCGATCCCTGTCCGTAACTGTTTTAAGAATTGCTGCTATCATTTCATTGTAGTTTCAATGGAGTGGTGTATATAAAAAGTATATTCAATTAATATTCAATTTTCTCAGTAATTGAAATGGGATGAAAGCTCAGAGGGGGAGTGCATGCTGTATATGTTTGAGGTCCTCTGTTCAATCCCAAGATTCTCCACTGAATTTATTTGTTTGCCAAATTCACAGTTACACAACTACTACTTTCCAGAATGTTGATATACATCCTTGAAAAGGTAGGCATGGTGGCCAAGT
The DNA here is from genome assembly GCF_029448725.1 of Salvelinus fontinalis. Lineage (NCBI taxonomy): Eukaryota > Metazoa > Chordata > Actinopteri > Salmoniformes > Salmonidae > Salvelinus > Salvelinus fontinalis. The sequence goes on along the minus strand of NW_026600441.1, from coordinate 251,448 downwards.
GGTAAGGCTTCGGTCTCGTAAACCGAAGATCATGGGTTCAAATCCCATCCGTGCCTTCATTAAAGACATCTGATACCATTGAAATGTACTCTCATTGGAGCACTGTAGAAAAAGCAAGTTTTTCAAAGTGTTATCACAACTACTAGAGAAAGGGGATGTGTCTCTACGTTAGAGCCAATACTTAACATGTATGCGGTCCAAAGTTAATGCCCGACTTCTCTGCTGAGTCTATTTAGTTGTTAAATTAGCTTTTGCACAACTCCCACTTTCCAGAATGTTGACATTCTAAGAAGGAAATAGATGTGCTAAGTCATCTATTTTTGTAAACTGAAGCACATGGGTTCAATCCTTGTTCGACGTTTACGGAAGATAGCTGTTATTATGGAAATGTACTTACATTAGAACAGTGTAAAGAAAGAGTTAATTGTATTGATACGGCCACTGCGACCTGTATGCTCTAGTCGGCTGGCCCTCGTTACATGTTCGTCACGCCAGACCCACTGGCTCCAGGTCATCTATAAGTCTATGCTAGGTCAAGCTCCGCCTTATCTCAGCTTACTGGTCACGGTAACAACACCCACCCGTAGCACGCGCTCCAGCAGGTATATCTCACTGGTCATCCCCAAAACCAACACCTCCTTTGGCCGCCTTTCCTTCCAGTTCTCTGCTGCCAATGACTGGAACGAATTGCAAAAATCGCTGAAGCTGGATGGAGACTTATATTTCCCTCACTAACTTTAAACATCAGCTATCTGAGCAGCTAACCGATCACTGCAGCTGTAGATAGCCCATCTGTAAATAGCCCACCCAATCTACCTACCTCATCCCCATTTTGTTATTTACTTTCTGCTCTTTTGCACACCAGTATTTCTACTTGCACATCATCATCTGCTCATCTATCACACCAGTGTTAATTTGCTAAATTGTAATTCATTCGCTATATGGCCTTACCTCCTCACGACATTTGCAAACACTATGTATAGACATTCTATTTTTTCTACTATTATGTAATTGACTATACGTTTGTTTATTCTAAATGTGTAACTGTGTTGCTGTTTGTGTTGCACTGCTTTGCTTTATCTTAGCCAGGTCGCAGTTTTAAATGAGAACTTGTTCACCACAAGCTTTCCTGGTAAATAAAGGTGAAATAATACAAAAAAAGAAAGATTTTAATACTTCCCAAAATGGGGATGTAGCTCAGTGGTAGAGCGCATGCTTCGCATGTATGAGTTCCTTGGTTCAATCCCCAGCTTCTCAAATTTGCATTGACCCAAAACCTACTTTCCAGAATTTTGAAATTATTAGCAGGAAACAGAGATGTTCTAAATCATTTGGTCTTGTAATCTGAAGAACATGCTTTCAATCCCTGTTCGCACATTTATAGAATAGAAGTGGCATGGTTGCCAACTTTTATGACATAATTTTCAAAAACTGAAGTTCATGTGTTCGATCCCTGTCCGTAACTGTTTTAAGAATTGCTGCTATCATTTCATTGTAGTTTCAATGGAGTGGTGTATATAAAAAGTATATTGTATTAATATTGCATTTTCTCAGTAAATGAAATGGGATGGAAGCTCAGAAGGGGAGTGCATGCTGTATATGTTTGAGGTCCTCTGTTCAAACCCAAGATTCTCCACTGAATTAATTTGTTTGCCAAATTCACAGTTACACAACTACTACTTTCCAGAATGTTGATATACATTGTTGTATAGGTAGGCATGGTGGCCAAGTGGTAAGGCGTCGGTCTCGTAAACCGAACATCATGGGTTCAAATCCCATCCGTGCGTTCATGAAAGACATCTGATAACATTGAAATGTTCTCTCATTGGAGCGCTATAGAAAAAGCAAGTTTTTCAATATGGCATCAAAATTACTAGAGAAAGGGGATGTGTTTCTACGTTAGAGCCAATACTTAACATGTATGCGGTCCAAAGTTAATCCCCAACTTCTCTGCTGAGTCTATTTAGTTGTTAAATTAGCTTTTGCACAACTCCCACTTTCCAGAATGTTGACATTCTAAGAAGGAAATAGATGTGCTAAGTCATCTATTTTTGTAAACTGAAGCACATGGGTTCAATCCTTGTTCGTCGTTTACGGAAGATAGCTGTTATTATGGAAATGTACTTTCATTAGAACAGTGTAAAGAAAGAGTTAATTGTATTGATATGGCCACTGCGACCTGTATGCTCTAGTCGGCTGGCCCTCGTTACATATTCGTCACGCCAGACCCACTGGCTCCAGGTCATCTATAAGTCTATGCTAGGTCAAGCTCCGCCTTATCTCAGCTTACTGGTCACGATAACAACACCCACCCGTAGCACGCGCTCCAGCAGGTATATCTCACTGGTCATCCCCAAAACCAACACCTCCTTTGGCCGCCTTTCCTTCCAGTTCTCTGCTGCCAATGACTGGAACGAATTGCAAAAATCGCTGAAGCTGGATGGAGACTTATATTTCCCTCACTAACTTTAAACATCAGCTATCTGAGCAGCTAACCGATCACTGCAGCTGTAGATAGCCCATCTGTAAATAGCCCACCCAATCTACCTACCTCATCCCCATTTGGTTTTTATTTACTTTCTGCTCTTTTGCACACCAGTATTTCTACTTGCACATCATCATCTGCTCATCTATCACACCAGTGTTAATTTGCTAAATTGTAATTCATTCGCTACTATGGCATATTTATTGCCTTACCTCCTCACGACATTTGCAAACACTATGTATAGACATTCTTTTTTTTCTACTATTATGTAATTGACTGTACGTTTGTTTATTCTAAATGTGTAACTCTGTGTTGTTGTTTGTGTTGCACTGCTTTGCTTTATCTTAGCCAGGTAGTAGTTGTAAATGAGAACTTGTTCTCCACAAGCTTTCCTGGTAAATAAAGGTGAAATAATATAAAAAAAGAAACATTTTCTTATTTCACAGGACGGGGATGTAGCTCAGTGGTAGAGCGCATGCTTTGCATGTATGAGGTCCTGGGTTCAATCCCCAGCTTCTCCAATTTACATTTTTGCATTGACCCAAAGCCTACTTTCCAGAATGTTGAAATTCTTAGCAGGAAACAGAGATGTGCTAAATCATTTGGTCTTGTAATCTGAAGAACATGCTTTCAATCCCTGTTCGCACATTTATAGAACAGAAGTGGCATGGTTGCCAACTTTTATGACATAATTTTCAAAAACTGAAGTTCATGTGTTCGATCCCTGTCCGTAACTGTTTTAAGAATTGCTGCTATCATTTCATTGTAGTTTCAATGGAGTGGTGTATATAAAAAGTATATTGAATTAATATTCCATTTTCTCAGTAAATGAAATGGGATGGAAGCTCAGAGGGGGAGTGCATGCTGTATATGTTTGAGGTCCTCTGTTCAATCCCAAGATTCTCCACTGAATTTATTTGTTTGCCAAATTCACAGTTACACAACTACTACTTTCCAGAATGTTGATATACATCGTTGTATAGGTAGGCATGGTGGCCAAGTGGTAAGACGTCGGTCTTGTAAACCGAAGATCATGGGTTCAAATCCCTTTCGTGCCTTCATGAAAGACATCTGATACCATTGAAATGTTCTCTCATTGGAGCACTGTAGAAAAAGCAAGTTGTTCAATGTGGCATCACAACTACTACGTTAGAGCCAATACTTAACATGTATGCAGTCCAAAGTTAATCCCCGACTTCTCTGCTGAGTCTATTTAGTTGTTAAATTAGCTTTTGCACAACTCCCACTTTCCAGAATGTTGACATTCTAAGAAGGAAATAGATGTGCTAAGTCATCTATTTTTGTAAACTGAAGCACATGGGTTCAATCCTTGTTCGACGTTTACGGAAGATAGCTGTTATTATGGAAATGTACTTTCATTAGAACAGTGTAAAGAAATAGTTAATTGTATTGATATGGCCACTGCGACCTGTATGCTCTAGTCGGCTGGCCCTCGTTACATATTCGTCACGCCAGACCCACTGGCTCCAGGTCATCTATAAGTCTATGCTAGGTCAAGCTCCGCCTTATCTCAGCTTACTGGTCACGATAACAACACCCACCCGTAGCACGCGCTCCAGCAGGTATATCTCACTGGTCATCCCCAAAACCAACACCTCCTTTGGCCGCCTTTCCTTCCAGTTCTCTGCTGCCAATGACTGGAACGAATTGCAAAAATCGCTGAAGCTGGATGGAGACTTATATTTCCCTCACTAACTTTAAACATCAGCTATCTGAGCAGCTAACCGATCACTGCAGCTGTACATAGCCCATCTGTAAATAGCCCACCCAATCTACCTACCTCATCCCCATTTGGTTTTTATTTACTTTCTGCTCTTTTGCACACCAGTATTTCTACTTGCACATCATCATCTGCTCATCTATCACACCAGTGTTAATTTGCTAAATTGTAATTCATTCGCTACTATGGCATATTTATTGCCTTACCTCCTCACGACATTTGCAAACACTATGTATAGACATTCTTTTTTTTCTACTATTATGTAATTGACTGTACGTTTGTTTATTCTAAATGTGTAACTCTGTGTTGTTGTTTGTGTTGCACTGCTTTGCTTTATCTTAGCCAGGTAGTAGTTGTAAATGAGAACTTGTTCTCCACAAGCTTTCCGGGTAAATAAAGGTGAAATAATACAAAAAAAGAAACATTTTAATATTTCCCAGAAAGGGGATGTAGCTCAGTGGTAGAGCGCATGCTTTGCATGTATGAGGTCCTGGGTTCAATCCCCAGCTTCTCCAATTTACATTTTTGCATTGACCCAAAACCTACTTTCCAGAATGTTGAAATTCTTAGCAGGAAACAGAGATGTGCTAAATCATTTGGTCTTGTAATCTGAAGAACATGCTTTCAATCCCTGTTCGCACATTTATAGAACAGAAGTGGCATGGTTGCCAACTTTTATGACATAATTTTCAAAAACTGAAGTTCATGTGTTCGATCCCTGTCCGTAACTGTTTTAAGAATTGCTGCTATCATTTCATTGTAGTTTCAATGGAGTGGTGTATATAAAAAGTATATTGAATTAATATTCCATTTTCTCAGTAAATGAAATGGGATGGAAGCTCAGAGGGGGAGTGCATGCTGTATATGTTTGAGGTCCTCTGTTCAATCCCAAGATTCTCCACTGAATTTATTTGTTTGCCAAATTCACAGTTACACAACTACTACTTTCCAGAATGTTGATATACATCATTGTATAGGTAGGCATGGTGGCCAAGTGGTAAGACGTCGGTCTCGTAAACCGAAGATCATGGGTTCAAATCCCATCCGTGCCTTCATGAAAGACATCTGATACCATTGAAATGTACTCTCATTGGAGCACTGTAGAAAAAGCAAGTTTTTCAATACGGCATCACAACTACTAGAGAAAGGGGATGTGTCTTTACGGTAGAGCCAATACTTAGCCTGTTGAGGATATTTATGCTAATTGGGTAATTTTTGAAACGGCTTCCCACAAAATCCTTGATCGTACAATATGCATATTATTACTATTATTGGATTGAAAACAGTCTATAGTTTCTATAGGAGTTGAAATTTTGTCTCTAAGTGGAACAGAGCCCATTCTACAGCAATTTCCCTGACATGGATTCAGATTTCAGAAATGTTGGCCACTGTTCTGAAGTCAGTTAAAAGGGCACTGTTATTGCTATGACTGTACGGACACTTCTTACGTCTTCCCCTGGATGCCTTTACGTGATGACGATTCCAATGGGGTCGATTGCGCGTTCACAGGCCCTATAAATCAAAAAACCCTGTAGCTAGCAAGTCTTTTCTTGGTGCGTCACGCGCGTGGAGGACACCGACCCTCTCCTGTTCCAAGCGTTAGTTTAGCCTGTTATATTTCTCCGGTCATCTTTTCACTCGTTATAGGAGTTAAAAACATCATAAGGTAGTTAATTTAAAGCGTTTTATAGCAATTTATATCCGTTTAGTGCGATTTTGGGACATTTATTTTTGAAACGATGTGAATAGCTGGGCACGCTTTTCAGTTCATCCCGAACGCAGTTGGCATTTCCACATGGCAAGAGGACAGCTTTCCACCAAAAGACGATTACTCCCAAGAAAGGATCCTTTGCCCAAGATACTGATGGAAGAACAGCTCAAGGTAGGACATTTTTATTATGATAAATCGTGTTTCTGTCGAAAAATTTTAGTGGCTTAGGACGCCATGTTTTTTGACGTAGCTTCGCTTGGCGCAAACTGTATTGAAAAGTAAGGATAAATTAAAAAATGTAATTCCGCAATTGTATTAAGAATTCAATTGTCTATCAATCCCTGTCCACCCTATATTTTTTAGTCACGTTTATGAGTATTTATGTATAAGAGTAGATCACTGTCTAAGTGGCGCAAGGACATTTTCTGACCAGCTGAGCTACATTTCACATTGTCTAACCATGATTTTGGTGGCTAAATATAAACATTTTCGATCAAACTCTATATGGATTGTGTAATATGATGTTACAGGAGTGTCATCGGAAGAATTCTGAGAAGGTTAGTGAAAAAATTAATATCTTTTGGCGATGTTGACTTTTATCGCTCACTTTGGCTAGAATCAATGCTGGGCTGCTATGTGCTATGTGCTATGCTAATATAACGATTTATTGTGTTTTCGCTGTAAGACACTTAGAAAATCTGAAATATTGTCTGTATTCACAGGATCTGTGTCTTTCGATTCGTGTATGCTGTGTATTTTTACGAAATGTTTGATGATTAGTAAGTAGGTAAACACGTTGCTCTAAGTAGTTTTTCTATTCCATTTGTGACGGTGGGTGCAATTGTAACCTATGCCATCTACCTGAAATATGCACTTTTTTCTAACAAAACCTATCCCATACCATAAATATGTTATCAGACTGTCATCTAATGAGTTTTTTTGTTGGTTAGGGGCTATAAATATCTTAGTTTAGCCGAATTGGTGATGGCTACTGGTGTTGGTGGACAAATAAAAGATGGTGGATTATGCTAATGTGTTTTTAGGTAATAGATGTACATCTTTACATATTGTGTCTTCCCTGTAAAACATTTTAAAAATCGGACATGTTGACTGGATTCACAAGATCTGTGTCTTTCATTAGCTGTATTGGACTTTAATGTGTGAAAGTTAAATATTTAAAAAAAATATTTTTTTTGAATTTCGCGGCACTGGTTTTTCAGTGGGGGGGGGGGGTGTGCCGCTAGCGCCACGCTGATCCTAGACAGGTTAACTTGTATGCAGTCCAAAGTTAATCCCCAACATCTCTGCTGAGTCTATTTAGTTGTTAAGTATTGGCTCTAACGTAGAGACACATCACCTTTCTCTAGTAGTTGTGATGCCACATCGAAAAACGTGCTTTTTCTACAGTGCTCCAATGAGAGTTCATTTCAATGGTATCAGATGTCTTTCATGAAGGCACGGATGGGATTTGAACCCATGATCTTCGGTTTGCGAGACCGACGGCTTACCACTTGGCCACCATGCCTACCTATTCAATGATGTATATCAACATTCTGGAAAGTAGTAGTTGTGTAACTGTGAATTTGGCAAACAAATAAACTCAGTGGAGAATCTTGGGATTGAACAGAGGACCTCAAACATATACAGCATGCACTCCCCCTCTGAGCTTCCATCCCATTTCATTTGCTGAGAAAATTGAATATTAATTCAATATACTTTTTATATACACCACTCCATTGAAACTACAATGAAATGATAGCAGCAATTCTTAAAACAGTTACGGACAGGGATCGAACACATGAACTTCAGTTTTTTAAAATTATGTCATAAAAGTTGGCAACCATGCCACTTCTGTTCTATAAATGTGCGAACAGGGATTGAAAGCATGTTCTTCAGATTACAAGACCAAATGATTTAGCACATCTCTGTTTCCTGCTAAGAATTTCAACATTCTGGAAAGTAGGTTTTGGGTCAATGCAAAAATGTAAATTGGAGAAGCTGGGGATTGAACCCAGGACCTCATACATGCAAAGCATGCGCTCTACCACTGAGCTTCATCCCCTTTCTTGGTAATATTAAAATGTTTCTTCTTTTGTATTATTTCACCTTTATTTACCAGGAAAGCTTGTGGAGAACAAGTTCTCATTTACAACTGCGACCAGGGGCCTGTTGCACAAAACTAGGATAAGGGATTAAGCCAGGATATCTTGGTGATCCTGGCTCAATTGATCCGTAATCCGGTTGCACTAAAGATGGATAGGGGGCAGGAGGATATGTTATGGTATAAATTACCATGGAGATTTATTCTGTGGAGCTAGCCTGCTCCAGACCAGGCTAAATTCCAGGATCTATTTAATCTCATCCCTAATGTCAGTCAGCAGTCACCACAAATGGAAACCAATAGTTATTTCACTGCTCACTATACATTGTTATCACATATAACTAGACCCACTGTCATTATTTAAACGTTTGTGATCATTAATTTCAATGATTTTGGATAAAAAATAATTTTTAGATGATGTTGCTATCATTAGATAATTTACAGTTTCCCATAGACTATAAGGCTATATATAAAATGATAGAATTTTAGGGCCACAGAGGGGAAAAAAACACAAGTAATAATATTGTAACCAGTTGTTTTAAAGGAGGACAGTTGTTAAAATGACAGATGTGGGGCATTTCGTGAAATTGTACTTCAGTATGGTTTCATAAACAAAGACATGCTGATGTGCCAGAATATTAAGTATCACATTGTCATAAGTATCAAAACAATATGTAGCTTTTCTGCAGAAAGAACCAGCCTCATAAATTTATGACTTTATCCTTTTTCTTCAGTGTGGCCCTAGTACTCTGTCATATAAACAAATACACATTCCATATGAATATAAAAACACAATGTGTAACATTATGTTCCTTTATTGAATAAGGACAAAACCAGGCAGGTAAACCATCAGCTCCTTTCGAAACTGAAGTCACAGTGACTCTACAAGATGGAAAGCACAGAATCCAAGCATATTATACAAAATGATACATACACATTCAAAGGTCTGTATATAACACACCCTGCATGTCTGCACACTAAAATAAATGTAGGACAAATCCATACACATCAACTGAACAGACAAATGAATGGATGCAGTAGCCTCCCTGCAGCCTTGTATTACACACAGTATACCGCACAAACATCATAAGAGGCCAAATTCGTAAAAAAACGAACCCAAAAAAACCCAAATTCCTCTGCCACCGCAGGACATATTTAACCAAAATTGAAAGTACACATACTAACTAAAATAATTCAACACATATTGGTCCCTCAGCAGCCGACCACTGTCGTCATCAGGGAAGATTGCCGGATTGTCCCAGTCCATGGCTGGTGGCACTCTGGGGGCCCTCTCCTTCCTCAGGCAGGCCACATTGTGGAGGACAGCACAAGCCACAGTAATATCACATGCCCTAACAGGGCTGACCCTTAATTTGTGACGGCAGTGAAAGCGTGCCTTCAGGAGGCCAAAGGTCATTTCAACTCTGGCCCTGGTCCTGGCATGGGCATGGTTGTAGGTCTGCTGTGCTTCCTGGGGGTCTGTGAAAGGTGTCAGGAGAAAAGGCTGGCAGCCATACCCCCTGTCTCCCAGCAACACACCAGAGAATTCACCTGTCAACACAAAATCTCATCATTACTACCTCATAAACACAGTGATATTCTTGACACAGCCATGATGGTTATAAATAGGGGTTGTGTGGCTTACCTTGTGATAGGCACTGATAGATTTCAGAGGCCCGAAAGATTCTGGAGTCATGGACTGAGCCAGGCCATTTTGCCACAACATTGCTGATCACACAGTCAGCATTGCAGACCATCTGAAATCATAAGATGAGGAGTATTACACCAATCAATGCACATCACTGGCAATGCAGAGTGTTCGTCAATGGACAATATCAAAAAGTTATGTTCACCTGAACATTAATGCTGTGAAAGGATTTCCTATTCACAAAATCGGCCTCATGGGCACCTGAGGGGGCTTTTATCCTTATGTGTGTGCAGTCCACTGCACCAATGACATTGGGGAAACCTGTCACACAAAGTAATGAGTATCCTACTATGTGTTAACAGTTGTCCTGTAATTTGTAGATCCTCTTACCTGCAATCCTATAGAACTCCTCTTTGATGTCACAGAGTCTTCTGTGGCCAGGGAAGGAGATGAAGACATCTGCTAATGCTTTGATAGCCAGACACACACTCCTTATTGTGCGGCAAATTGTGGCCTTGTTCAGCTGTTCTGCATCCCCCACTGAGTACAGGAAGGCTCCACTAGCAAAAAAGGGCAAGGCCACACAAACCATTTGCTCCACACTCAGTGCATGGCTCCGTGCAGTGCGGTGCTTAATCCTGGGACCCAGTAGTCTGCATAGATACCTGATGCCATCTGCAGAAAACCTGTATCTTTCATATAGATGGTCATCAGGGAAGGCCAGTGGGTCCAACCGGTCCCTGAAGACCCTTTCTCGCCTGAAGGCTCTCCTCAGCACAAGTGCTTCTTCATCCACCACATCTCGCACGAATGGGCATGCCATTGTCAGAGCAGAAAGGAACACACAATTTTGGGCCTTCATATAGGCTAGTGGCCACACCTGGTGCTGGGGGGGTGGGCAAAAGAGGGCGATGCCTTATAACGATGACTTGGTTGTACTGATTGCTGGGAAAATAAAAAAAACCTTAGAAAGATGCCACCGTCCTGTGTGCTCACAATAAGAGCTCATATGTCATGGCTCACTTGACTTTACGAGAATATACCTAATTTTTATTTTGAGCTGTGTCATCTTCTTGGAGCTGGGGGAGGAAAGAAAAATAATGATTAATACATTTGTGTTACAGTTAGCATACAGTGTACATTGAAGGCATATCTCACCTCCCTCTCAAGTTTTTTTATTTCAAGGTCCAGTTTCCTAATTGTCCTCTTTTTTATTTCGGACTCCAGTGCAAGATTTTCCATCTTTTTCTTCTTGTACTGAATGTCTATGTCTGCCAGTTCTATTTGGCGCCGGAGGTGGTTGCCATACAACTTTCTGATAGCTTGTGAGCTCTGTGAACACAATACAATTAGCGCAGCTGGAATTTGGCAGGATGTGGTGTCCTTTTATTAATACGCACTATGTTGCCAGGCTGGTTTTCCCACTGTATAGCATCTGGGTCCTGTAAAAGAAATTAGATTTTTTGATTTTGATGAGGACTCCTCACCATTGTAGAGTAAATAGTACTTTCACAGTCTTAACATGATACCTCATGCCTTCTGGAATCCAGAGAGATGGTCTCCTCCTCATCATCGTCTCCATCATGTGCTGTTGCTGCTGCACTGGGGCCTTCACCCTATCACATTTAATCGGATTCATATTGAAGCTAGTAGACAAGACATGCCAGGCCTACAGTATGCCTTTGATGGAGTACTCACTGGATCAGCATCGTCTGGTGCTTGTGCTGGTGGCTCTAACAGGAACACAGTGCTGCCAGACACTGCAAGGCAATAGGTAAACCAAAGTCAGACAGTCCAAATTGATTCAATATGAATGTGGTTGTATCCCATGTAGAGATGGAAGGACATACCTTGAATGAAGCGGGTGGCATCTTGGGAGGAACCTATGCTCGTCTCTTTCCCCCCAGGGATCCCCTCTAAGACGGGCCTGCCTTTATTTAGCTCCAAGGCCATGTCCTCTGCTGGGGTAAGGTCAGCCTTTGGTGACCCACCAACAGTGCCTTGTCTGTGGGTATTCTTTTTCACTGCTAAAACAGTACAGACAATGTGTGAGCAGGCAACTTCTGGGTACAATATATGCTTGTGCTTTGTTAAATATTAGTCAGGGACCATACCATTCTGCAGAATGTTCTTGTATTTGATTTTGACCTGCTGCCATGTCCGTTTTGGCCCGTTCATGTTTAATCTACACACACACACACACACACACACACATTTAATGGAGTCACACTGCAAAAAATTACTTGGTATTTTTGTCTTGTTTTCAGTAAAAATATCAAAAAATGTATCATAGCTTTATACAGTGTGATGGAGTTACTTTACACAATTTCACTCATATCTGCAGTGCATTTCAATTAAAAATTTAACCGTTTCATAATTACAGTACAACTGCATTTTTGGAGATGTGAATTAAATATTTGAATTGTAATTGTGATGTTTCAGCGGAGCGGTGACTGTGTAATTGTGCACTACTTACGCATTCAGGCGGTCTGCAATACTTTGCCACGCTTTTTCTCTTTGCTTTATCACTGTGGCGGTGTTGCCTTTCTTCTTAATTATATCTTTAACCTCCTCGTATGCCTCCATGAGGATTTGTGCTTCCGACGGGGAAAAGTACGCGGCTCTAGTTGCCATGGTAAATCAGTTAATCTGTGATCTGTGGCGGGGTCTATTTGAGTGAGCCGTGAGCGCGCACCTATCCAGGATTGGTTTCACCTGGCTTAATGAATCCGTGTCTGCTCATCCTGGCTTGGTCTTTGTGCAACCAATTAAGCCTGGACGCACATGTTTTGGCTTCATTGAGCTCAGCTGAGTCATTTATCCCGGATGTCTTAATTCTACTTTTGTGCAACAGGCCCCTGGCTAAGATAAAGCAAAGCAGTGCAACACAAACAACAACACAGAGTTACACATTTAGAATAAACAAACGTACAGTCAATTACATAATAGTAGAAAAAAAAGAATGTCTATACATAGTGTTTGCAAATGTCGTGAGGAGGTAAGGCAATAAATAGGCCATAGTAGCGAATGAATTACAATTTAGCAAATTAACACTGGTGTGATAGATGAGCAGATGATGATGTGCAAGTAGAAATACTGGTGTGCAAAAGAGCAGAAAGTAAATAAAAACCAAATGGGGATGAGGTAGGTAGATTGGGTGGGCTATTTACAGATGGGCTATGTACAGCTGCAGTGATCGGTTAGCTGCTCAGATAGCTGATGTTTGAAGTTAGTGAGGGAAATATAAGTCTCCATCCAGCTTCAGCGATTTTTGCAATTCGTTCCAGTCATTGGCAGCAGAGAACTGGAAGGAAAGGCGGCCAAAGGAGGTGTTGGTTTTGGGGATGACCAGTGAGATATACCTGCTGGAGCGCGTGCTACGGGTGGGTGTTGTTATCGTGACCAGTAAGCTGAGATAAGGCGGAGCTTGACCTAGCATAGACTTATAGATGACCTGGAGCCAGTGGGTCTGGCGTGACGAATATGTATGGAGGTACAGCCGACTAGAGCATACAGGTCGCAGTGGCCATATCAATACAATTAACTCTTTCTTTACACTGTTCTAATGAAAGTACATTTCCATAATAACAGCTATCTTCCGTAAACGTCGAACAAGGGTTGAACCCATGTGCTTCAGTTTACAAAAACAGATGACTTAGCACATCTATTTCCTTCTTAGAATGTCAACATTCTGGAAAGTGGGAGTTGTGCAAAAGCTAATTTAACAACTAAATAGACTCGGCAGAGAAGTCAGGGATTAACTTTGGACCGCATACATGTTAAGTATTTGCTCTAACATAGAGACACATCCCCTTTTCTCTAGTAGTTGTGATGCCATATTGAAAAACTTTCTGTTTTAACAGTGCTCAAATGAGAGTACATTTCAATGGTATCAGATGTCTTTCATGAAGGCACGGATGGGATTTGAACCCATGATCTTCGGTTTACGAGACCGACGCCTTACCACTTGGCCACCATGCCTATCTATACAGTAATATATATCAACATTCTGGAAAGTAGTATTTGTGTAAATGTGAATTTGGCAAACAAATAAACTCAGCGGAGAATCTTGGGATTGAACCGAGGGCCTCAAACATATACAGCATGCACTCCCCCTCTGAGCTTCCATCCCATTTCATTTGCTGAGAAAATGGAATATTAATTCAATATACTTTTTATATACACCACTCCATTGAAACTACAATGAAATGATAGCAGCAATTCTTAAAACAGTTACGGACAGGGATCGAACACATGAACTTCAGTTTTTTAAAATGATGCCATAAAAGTTGGCAACCATGCCACTTCTGTTCTATAAATGTGCGAACAGGGATTGAAGCATGTTCTTCAGATTACAAGTGTCATGACGTTGGGTTGGGGGTAGGTTTATGAAAGTCATAAATACCTCTTTCCACCTTTTTCTCTCTCCCTACTATAACTGATGTGACATAAAGAAACCCATGGGTTAACATAGAGATTCTGGGTAACATCAGAAGTTGGGGGAAATGAACTATATTCTGGTAATTCGACCAACTGAACACATGCGGTGGTACTTAAGGTATATTATGTCAGTTCGGTTGCCCTCTGACACATTCTCATCAAGGTTTGAATGACATAAACTCTACTGTGGAAAGTCTAAATGTCAGAGATATCGGATTCACATGGAATTGTTGTTTAATTCAAATGTTTGAATATGACATTATTTGTGAAGAGCTGAAATGTAATTTTAGCTTCCAAATGAGAGATCTGTGCTTTCATAAGTTTTCCTCTGCTCACAGTGGTCTGCCCCTGTGAAGAGGCATGGGTTATAATAGACTTTTCAGACACACCCCTCTCCCTCCACTATAAAAGCCATTTTCCCAGAAAATAACTTGCTGTTCCGGGTATGCTAGGATGATGATCCAGTGTCAGAATGGTTCAGATAATCACTATAGATGAAGCCAACATCAGCATGGACTTTGATTGTGAATGGTATGAACTTTGAACTCGTATTCACTACAGAAGTGATATCTCCCAGCCTTGGAGTTAGCAACAGCTAAACGCAGGTTCGGAAGGACAGTCCAAGTATCCCGTCTAATACACACAACGTTCCCGTGACTACCAGAGACATTCTTCAAAGGACAGAGGACTCGGGTTGGCGACAGACTCCTTGGAGGACTACCACCTAAATGACTGGGCTCCAGTAAAGATGGGCATCATGGAGTAAGCAGCAAGTCGTCTTTACCAGAGCTCTACGACTGTGGCCATTTCTCTACCAAACCAGTAAGTAGTCTTTACCAGAGATCTCCAACTCTGGCCTTTTCCCTACCAAACCTGTCACAATTGGTACCCTAACACTAGCATTGAAAAAACATTTATACCGTTATACCGTTTTCTTAGCTAGCTAAGTTGTTTACCTGTTGCTAGGCAGTTGCTAGGGACATTCCTGGAAGAAGCTAGCTAGCTAACAAGGAGTGTCTAGTTGGCAGAAGAGAAGAAGGGACAAAGAAGGGACAAAGTGGGACAAAATAAGGACAGAAGAAAAGGGAAAGGGGGGAAAGGGGACATTAAGGTGAAGCAGTCCTCTAAAGACACAAAAGACAATAATACAAGAAACAACACTTCTATTGCCTCTCCCTCTACGATACGCACTTCCGGGTTGGAGCGAGTAGTTGCATTCCGCTTTGCTCCACAGGTAGTATTACATTTCATTTCATTACAGTACAACAGTTTGATTTGTTTGATCTTAGCTGGCTACATAGCCGTCTTTGTATCCAAGATAATTGTGTAGTCTAGAGTAATTGTCGAGGTTACCTAGCCAGTTAGAGGTTACCTAGCCAGCTACACTTTCAAACAAAGTCAACAACGCAGCCACTGCTAGCTAGCCTATTTCACCAGCCAGCAGTACTATATCATTTTAGTCAATAAGATTTTTTGCAACGTAAGCTTAACTTTCTGAACATTCGAGACATGTAGTCCACTTGTCATTCCAATCTCCTTTGCATTAGCGTAGCCTCTTCTGTAGCCTGTCAACTATGTGTCTGTCTATCCCTGTTCTCTCCTCTCTGCACAGACCATACAAACGCTTCACACCGCGTGGCCGCTGCTACTCTAACCTGGTGGTCCCAGTGCGCACGACCCACGTGGAGTTCCAGGTCTCAGGCAGCCTCTGGAACTGCCGATCTGCGGCCAACAAGGCAGAGTTCATCTCAGCCTATGCTTCCCTCCAGTCCCTCGACTTCTTGGCACTGACGGAAACATGGATTACCACTGATAACACTGCTACTCCTACTGCTCTCTCCTCGTCTGCCCACGTGTTCTCGCACACCCCGAGAGCTTCTGGTCAGCGGGGTGGTGGCACTGGGATCCTCATCTCTCCCAAGTGGACATTCTCTCTTTCTCCCCTGACCCATCTGTCTATCGCCTCCTTTGAATTCCATGCTGTCACAGTTACCAGCCCTTTCAAGCTTAACATCCTTATCATTTATCGCCCTCCAGGTTCCCTTGGAGAGTTCATCAATGAGCTTGACGCCCTGATAAGTTCCTTTCCTGAGGATGGCTCACCTCTCACAGTTCTGGGTGACTTTAACCTCCCCACGTCTACCTTTGACTCATTCCTCTCTGCCACCTTCTTTCCACTCCTCTCCTCTTTTGACCTCACCCTCTCACCTTCCCCCCCTACTCACAAGGCAGGCAATACGCTTGACCTCATCTTTACTAGATGCTGTTCTTCCACTAATCTCATTGCAACTCCCCTCCAAGTCTCCGACCACTACCTTGTATCCTTTTCCCTCTCGCTCTCATCCAACACTTCCCACACTGCCCCTACTCGGATGGTATCGCGCCGTCCCAACCTTCGTTCTCTCTCCCCCGCTACTCTCTCCTCTTCCATCCTATCATCTCTTCCCTCTGCTCAAACCTTCTCCAACCTATCTCCTGATTCTGCCTCCTCAACCCTCCTCTCCTCCCTTTCTGCATCCTTTGACTCTCTATGTCCCCTATCCCCCAGGCCGGCTCGGTCTTCCCCTCCTGCTCCGTGGCTCGACGACTCATTGCGAGCTCACAGAACAGGGCTCCGGGCAGCCGAGCGGAAATGAAGGAAAACTCGCCTCCCTGCGGACCTGGCATCCTTTCACTCCCTCCTCTCTACATTCTCCTCTTCTGTCTCTGCTGCTAAAGCCAATTTCTACCACTCTAAATTCCAAGCATCTGCCTCTAACCCTAGGAAGCTCTTTGCCACCTTCTCCTCCCTCCTGAATCCTCCTCCCCCTCCTCCCCCCTCCTCCCTCTCTGCTGATGACTTCGTCAACTATTTTGAAAAGAAGGTCGACGACATCCGATCCTCGTTTGCTAAGTCAAACGACACCGCTGGTTCTGCTCACACTGCCCTACCCTGTGCTTTGACCTCTTTCTCCCCTCTCTCTCCAGATGAAATCTCGCGTCTTGTGACGGCCGGCCGCCCAACAACCTGCCCGCTTGCCCCTATCCCCTCCTCTCTTCTCCAGACCATTTCCGGAGACCTTCTCCCTTACCTCACCTCGCTCATCAACTCATCCTTGACCGCTGGCTACGTCCCTTCCGTCTTCAAGAGAGTGAGAGTTGCACCCCTTCTGAAAAAACCTACACTCGATCCCTCCGATGTCAACAACTACAGACCAGTATCCCTTCTTTCTTTTCTCTCCAAAACTCTTGAACGTGCCGTCCTTGGCCAGCTCTCCTGCTATCTCTCTCAGAATGACCTTCTTGATCCAAATCAGTCAGGTTTCAAGACTAGTCATTCAACTGAGACTGCTCTTCTCTGTGTCACGGAGGTGCTCCGCACTGCTAAAGCTAACTCTCTCTCCTCTGCTCTCATCCTTCTAGACCTATCGGCTGCCTTTGATACTGTGAACCATCAGATCCTCCTCTCCACCCTCTCTGAGCTGGGCATCTCCGGCGCGGCCCACGCTTGGATTGCGTCCTACCTGACAGGTCGCTCCTACCAGGTGGCGTGGCGAGAATCTGTCTCCGCACCACGTGCTCTCTCCACTGGTGTCCCCCAGGGCTCTGTTCTAGGCCCTCTCCTATTCTCGCTATACACCAAGTCACTTGGCTCTGTCATATCCTCACATGGTCTCTCCTATCATTGCTATGCAGACGACACACAATTAATCTTCTCCTTTCCCCCCTCTGATAACCAGGTGGTGAATCGCATCTCTGCATGTCTGGCAGACATATCAGTGTGGATGACGGATCACCACCTCAAGCTGAACCTCGGCAAGAAGGAGCTGCTCTTCCTCCCGGGGAAGGACTGCCCGTTCCATGATCTCGCCATCACGGTTGACAACTCCATTGTGTCCTCCTCCCAGAGTGCTAAGAACCTTGGCGTGATCCTGGACAACACCCTGTCGTTCTCAACTAACATCAAGGCGGTGACCCGTTCCTGTAGGTTCATGCTCTACAACATTCGCAGAGTACGACCCTGCCTCACGCAGGAAGCGGCGCAGGTCCTAATCCAGGCACTTGTCATCTCCCGTCTGGATTACTGCAACTCGCTGTTGGCTGGGCTCCCTGCCTGTGCCATTAAACCCCTACAACTCATCCAGAACGCCGCAGCCCGTCTGGTGTTCAACTTTCCCAAGTTCTCTCACGTCACCCCGCTCCTCCGCTCTCTCCACTGGCTTCCAGTTGAAGCTCGCATCCGCTACAAGACCATGGTGCTTGCCTACGGAGCTGTGAGGGGAACGGCACCTCCGTACCTTCAGGCTCTGATCAGGCCCTACACCCAAACAAGGGCACTGCGTTCATCCACCTCTGGCCTGCTCGCCTCCCTACCCCTGAGGAAGTACAGTTCCCGCTCAGCCCAGTCAAAACTGTTCGCTGCTCTGGCACCCCAATGGTGGAACAAACTCCCTCACGACGCCAGGTCAGCGGAGTCAATCACCACCTTCCGGAGACACCTGAAACCCCACCTCTTTAAGGAATACCTAGGATAGGATAAAGTAATCCTTCTAACCCCCCCCCCCCCCTAAAAGATTTAGATGCACTATTGTAAAGTGGTTGTTCCACTGGATATCATAAGGTGAATGCACCAATTTGTAAGTCGCTCTGGATAAGAGCGTCTGCTAAATGACTTAAATGTAAATGTAAATGATCTACCACCAACCTACTGAAGCGCAGCTCAGAGTAAATATTGATTGCATTTTCCTCTTCAAATGGGCGGTAATTTAGAATGCATAAGATACTGTATTTACGATAGTACAGCCCGCCTATGTTCAATTCTCCCGCTCTTTCACTAGGACTCCCCCCTTTCCTTTGTGTAACAAGCTGTCATATCGATTCTGCCCGCTAGGGACGTCTTTCTGTATGACGTAATTTGTGATCAAGTTATGAGTTAATTGTATATGTGTGATTCTGTGTGATTATTTAGGTATTTAGTAAATAAATAATTAAACCCAATTTTGTATTGCTGATTCAACTTGTTAGCCAGGATTCTTGCAGATAATCAAGGACTTACAACTTTCAGATGAGACTGAATAAAATGACGATTAATGTGACTGCTATTTAGGAAAATATTACTAAATCTTTAAGAGTTTATTCGAAAGATAACAGATCTATAAATATTCTTTCGTGGTGTCCCTCTCTAGTTAATTCATATTTACATGATTAGTTCAATCAGGTAATATTAATTACGGAGAAATTATTTTATAGAATAGCATGTCATAGCAATTAATCTGGCATAGTCAAAGACACGACACAAGACCAAATGATTTAGCACATCTCTGTTTCCTGGTTAGATTTTCAACATTCTGGAAAGTAGGTATTGGGTCAATGCAAAAATTTACATTGGAGAAGCGGAGGATTGAACCCAGGACCTCATACATGCAAAGGATGCGCTCTACCAGTGAGCTACATCCACTTCTGGGAAAATATAAAAATGTTTCTTTTTTTGTATTATTTCACCATTATTTTACCAGGAAAGCTAGTGGAGAACAAGTTCTCCTTTACAACTGCGACCTGGCTCAGATAAAGCAAAGCAGTGCAACACAAACAACAACACTGAGTTACACATTTAGAATAAACAAACGTACAGTCAATTACATAATAGTAGAAAAAAAACTATGTCTATACATAGTGTTTGCAAATGTCGTGAGGAGGTAAGGCTATAAATGGACCATAGTAGCGAATGAATTAAAATTTAGCAAATTAACACTGGTGTGATAGATGAGCAGATGATGATGTGCAAGTAGAAATTCTGATGTGCAAAAGAGCAGAAAGTAAATAAAAACAAAATGGGGATGAGGTAGGTAGATTGGGTGGGCTATTTACAGATGGGCTATGTACAGCTGCAGTGATCGGGTAGCTGCTCAGATAGCTGATGTTTAAAGTTAGTGAGGGAAATATAAGTCTCCATCCAGCTTCAGCGATTTTTGCATTTTCTTCCAGTCATTGGAAGCAGAGAACTGGAAGGAAAGGCGGCCAAAGGAGGTGTTGGCTTTGGGGATGACCAGTGAGATATACCTGTTGGGGCACGTGCTACAGGTGGGTGTTGTTATCGTGACCAGTGAGCTGTGACAAGGCGGAGATTGACCTAGCATAGACTTATAGATGATCTGGAGCCAGTGGGTCTGGCGTGACGAATATGTAACGAGGGCCAGCCGACTAGAGCATACAGATACTGCGGTCACGGTCGCAGTATCAGGTCGATGGTCAGGTCGCAGTATCAATACAATTGACTCTTTCTTTACACTGTTCTAATGAAAGTACATTTCCATAATATCAGCTATAGTCCGTAAACGTCGAACAAGGATTGAACCCATGTGCTACAGTTTACAAAAACAGATGACTTGGCACATCTATTTCCTTCTTAGAATGTCAACATTCTGGAAAGTGGGAGTTGTGCAAAAGCTAATTTAACAACTAAATAGACTCAGCAGAGAAGTTGGTGATTAACTTTGGACCGCATACATGTTCAAACTTCTTATGGCTGCAAGGCAAAGTGTTGAGTAGCCAGTGAAACAAGGATTGAACCCATGTGCTACAGTTTACAAAAACAGATGACTTGGCACATCTATTTCCTTCTTAGAATGTCAACATTCTGGAAAGTGGGAGTTGTGCAAAAGCTAATTTAACAACTAAATAGACTCAGCAGAGAAGTTGGTGATTAACTTTGGACCGCATACATGTTCAAACTTCTTATGGCTGCAAGGCAAAGTGTTGAGTAGCCAGTGAAATCGTGCCCATTTCAAACGGCCTCCTACTCAAATCTTGCTCGTACAATATGAATATTATTTTTCTTTTTGGATAGAAAACACTTTCTAGTTTCTAAAAGAGTTGGAATTATTTCTCTGAGTGAAACAGAAGTCCTTCTGCAGCACTTTTCCTGACCAGGAAGTGAAATGTCAGAAATCGATGCTCTTTTCAACCTGATGCCTATACATGGTCTTAACACTTAGGAGTCTGCTGACACTCTATACGCCTTCCTATTGGTGTAAAGAGGATGTCAGAGAATAATTTCTTTTGCTCCTCTTGGTCTGTGACGGAAAAAAACCTATTTCTTTGACGTGACCGTCCACTTCCGGTACTCTGAAGGAAGTGGGATTGACTTCTGTTTTGCCTTGGTAACGAACGGCTAACCATATCATCGTAATGTATGTTTTTTCAATATAGTTTAATCAGATTATTGGAACTTTATTCGGGAGTTTTGCCGTGTTCCGTCCTCTGACTGTGTTTACGTTGGAGAAATTTATGCCACTCGGCTAGTGCCAATGCTAATTGAAGAGGGACATTTGCCATTCTGAATCGAAACAACGACTCATCTGGACAGAGGACACGTTCTTCAACATTCTGATGAAAGATCAGCAAAAGTAAGACCCATTTTATGATGTTATTTCATATATCTGTCGTGCATGTGAACTGGCCGTGGGCGCCCAATTATTTCTGTCTATTGTAGCTACACTAATAAAGCGATACATTTTGTTTGCGCTGTAAAACATTTAATAAATCGGAAATATTGTTTGGAATCTCAAGATGCCTGTCTTTAAATTGCTGCAGACTATGTATTTTTCAGAAATGTTTTATGATGAGTAATTAGCTATTTGACGTTGGTGTCTGTAAATATTATGGCTGCTTTTGGTGCAATTTCGGATTGTAGCTGAAATGTAAACTATGGTTTATACATGAAATATGCAAATTTTTCAAACAAAACATATGCTATACAATCAATATGTTATCAGACTGTCATCTGATGAATTTGTTTCTTGGTTAGTGGCTATTTATATCTTCTTTTGGTCGAATTTGTGATAGCACCTGATGGAGTAAGAAACTGATGGAGTTAGAAAAAGTTGTGTCTTTTGCTAACGTGGTTAGCTAATAGATTTACATATTTTGTCTTCCCTGTAAAACATTTTAAAAATCGGACTTGTTGGCTTGATTCACAAGATGTGCACCTTTCATCTGGTGTCTTGGACTTGTTAATGTGTGAAAGTTAAATATTTAAAAAAAATAGATTTTGAATTTCGCGCCCTGCACTTTGAGCTGGATGTTGTCATAAGGCGTCGGGCTGCCCCCGTAAAAGGTTCAAAACATCATAATGTAGTTATTTTAAACCGAGTTTTATCAGTTTATATCAGTATATTGCGATTTTCGGAATTTTCTTTTTTGCTGCGTTATGAAGAGTTGGACACGTCTGGGCCACATAGTTAATGTTTGCTGCTAATTCCTAAGTTGAAGACGACAATCTACAACAGAGCAACGATGATTCTGGACAAAGGACAACTTGCACAAGATTCTGATGGAAGCTCATCAAATAGTAAGAACTATTTATGATGTTAATTCGTTGTTCTGTTGAAAAATGTAAAACTCATATTCCACCATTAATTTCGGTGCGGTCTCGCTTTAACGCACGCTGTATGTCGTAGTAACGTTAATTTTAAAAATCTAACACAGCGGTTGCATTAAGAACTAATGTATCTTTCATTTGCTGTCCAACCTGTATATTTTTGTCAAGTTTATGATTAGTTATTGATTAGATTAGGTGCCTCTCCCAAGATTTCTCCCAACATTTTGTTGGCAGCTTGGCTACTATTCTCATTGTATAACCACGATTTGTGCCTCTAAATGTGCACATTTTCGAACAAACCATATATGTATTGTGTAATATGATGTTATAGGACTGTCATCTGATGAAGTTTTGAGAAGGTTAGTGAAACATGTAATATCTTTTGCTGGTTTATTCGCTATCGCTAACGTGCATGAATCAATGCTGCTGTGTGGTTGGCTATTGTAGTAAGCTAATTTAATGCTAAATTGGGTTTTCGCTGTAAAACACTTAAAAAATCAGAAATATTGGCTGGATTCACAAGATCTTTGTCTTTCATTTGGTGTACGCTGTGTGTTTTTCACAAATGTTTTATGATGAGTATTTAGGTAATTCACGTTGCTCTCTGTAGTTATTCTAATTGCTTTGGTGAGAGTTGTGATGGTGGCTGCAATGTAAAACTATGATTTATACCTGAAATATGCAAATTTTTCGAACAAAACATATGCTATACAATAAATATGTTATCAGACTGTCATCTGATGAAATTGTTTCTTGGTTAGTGACTATTTATATCTTTATTTGGTCGAATTTGTGATAGCTATTATATAATTTATTATATGATATCCCTGTCGCTTTAGGCTAGGCTATGCTAGTCAGCTTTTTTGATGGGGGGGGGATCCCAGATCCGGGTTTGTGACTCGTTAGAGGTTAACGGTTCTCTCTCTCTCCCAAAAGCAAAAGACTTGAAATGTAGGTCAAGGGTCATTTGGGTCCTTCTTCTTGTCACTGTCGCTGCGCTCAGACCGAGTGAGCTACGGTCAAGCGGGGCATCTCGTTGAACTCGGCACGGCCTGGAGACTATGGTGATGTCATTTTTAGTGGTGATTTCAGAATGCTATTTTGGTGATCTTTTTCACTGTTGAAACATATTGCAAATGCACGTTACATTTGCAATATGTTTCAACAGTGAAAAACATCACATCATATTGCAAATGTAACGCGCATTTGCAATATGTTTCAATGGGCATATAGCATCACGAATTTGGCAGTCTCTTAACTTCTCTGGGGCAGGTGGGATGCAAACGTCCCACCGGCCAATAGCCAGGGAAAATACAGCGCGCCATATTAAAATAACATGATATAAAAATCAAACTTTCATTAAATCACACATGTAAGATACCAAATTAAAGCTACACTCGTTGTGAATCCAGCCAACATATCAGATTTCAAAAAAGCTTTTCGGCGAAAGCATAA
Source organism: Salvelinus fontinalis (assembly GCF_029448725.1). Taxonomy (NCBI): domain Eukaryota; kingdom Metazoa; phylum Chordata; class Actinopteri; order Salmoniformes; family Salmonidae; genus Salvelinus; species Salvelinus fontinalis. Next base: position 227,508 of record NW_026600441.1, on the reverse strand, counting down.
GATGCTATTATCTGATGATAGCACAAAAGTAAACAAAGGGGGAAGCATATTTCATCACTGCAAGCACGACACAAAACGCAGAAGTAAAATATAAATCATGCCTTACCTTTGATGAAATTCTTTAGTTGGCACTCCAATATGTCCCATTAACATCACAAATGGTCCTTTTGTTCGATTAATTCCGTCGATATATATCCAAAATGTCAATTTATTTGGACCGTTTCATTCAGAAAAACACAGCTTCCAACTTTCGCCAAGTCACTACAAAATATATCAAAAGTTACCTGTAAACTTTACCAAAACATTTCAAACTACTTTGGTAATACAACGTTAGGTATTTTTAAACGTTAATAATCAATCAATTTGAAGACGGGATGATCTGTGTTCAATACAAAAAGAAAACAATCTGATGTAACTTTTTTCGTAACGTGACTCTCTCAAAATATTTACTTCATGTGACCCTCATTTACGATAGCCCTACTTCTTCAATACACAAAGGAATAACCTCAACCGATTTCCAAGGACTGGTGACATCCAGTGGAAGCGGTAGGAACTGCAAGCAAGTCCATTAGAAATCTGGTGTCTCTAAAGAACCTCATTGAAAAGACAGTGACATCAAAAAAATACAAATTCTGAATGGTTTGTCCTCAGGGTTTTGCCTGCTACATAAGTTATTTTATTCTCACAGACATGATTCAAACAGTTTTAGAGACTTCAAAGTGTTTTCTATCCAAATCTACTAATAATATGCATATCTTATATTCTGGGGATGAGTAGCAAGCAGTTGAATGTTGGCATGCTATTTTTCCCGGAAGTGAAAATGCTGCCCCCTGCCCTCAAGAAGTTAAATACTGCAGAAATGCAAAATTGACTGGCCTGATGAATTTAGAGGAGCAGGCAATGTATTCCTATGGGGAGAGATGTCATTGTAAACTGTTTGATGTAAACACCTTCTTTTAACTGTTAAGGGTTAATGCCACACGGTCAATGTTAGACTTGCACAGATCGGGAGGACCTTAGGAACGTTCCTGAGGTCAAATTGTGCTTCTAACCTTAACGGTTCTCTCTCTGTCTCCCAAAAGCAAAAGACTTGAAATTGAGGTCAAAGGGTCATTTGGGGAATTCTTCTTGTCACTGTCGCTGCGCTCAGACCGAGTGAGCTACGGTCAAGCGGGGCATCTGGTTGAACTCGGCACGGCCTAGAGATAATGGTAATGCCATTGTAGGCTCTGTGTGTCTTTAAGCACCATACTTTTTCACTCCATCCTTGCTGTGTGTGTGTGTGTGTATGTGTGTGTGTGTGCGTGTGTGTGTGTGTGTGTGTGTGTGTGTGTGTGTGTGTGTGTGTGTGTGTGTGTGTGTGTGTGTGTGTGTGTGTGTGTGTGTGTGTGTGTGTGTGTGTGAGAGCTTTTCTTTGACATCTGTTGGGAGGAATTACTGATTTATAGTTCATGAGTGTTGCCTAATCACACATATGAAGTTTTGAAAAGATCTGACCTTTTTAACCCTTCGAAACTGACACTATGACACCATTTTAAGGTACTTCCGGTTGACATAGGAAGCTGAAAGTGAACATATATCCTCCTTGGGGTAGGCTCTTAGATAATATTGAGTTTTAAGTCTTTATGTAAAGAACTGACTTATTTAAAGAGGGTTAAATGAGTGTGTGTTATTTCATAAAATCACATAAAATCACAGAATTCTCGCAGATCTTCGAAACCCACTTAAAAAACGTTCGTCTGAAGACACTGCAAATGGATCTGCAACTTTTATGAAAAACAAACACATTTTTGTGAACATGACCAATTGTACAATGTACGATTTCTCTTAAATTACGATAGATAAATGGCTGTTTTTTTTCCTGACACCGTAGGTTTATGTACTTTGACGTGAAGCGGTCAAATTAGCACCCTACATTGCGTTTTTGACCTTAAATCCCAGAAAAATGGCCATAACTCAAAAAGCGTTGAGGCCTCGATGCCATCTTGTTCGGGGCCAACTGCCCATTACGCCAAACCTATGCTCACCAAGTTTCGTCTTCGAAATCTTTTCCGTTTAGGAGAAAAGGCCACGTGCATTTGCAATGTGCTTGTGCATTTGCAATATGATTTATTTTCCCTCTGGTGGGATTTTCCGGGACAGCGGAAAAATGACCAAAATTTGTTATTTTTATAAAACGGAAACCGAATGTCCGAGAGAGTTCGTTCGATGACTTCCTGAAAGACCTGTCCCCCGTGCACGGCCCGACGCCGTCCGCGAATTTTAGAAACGTCGCCGTACGTCTAGTAAGGGACCGTACATATGCAATGTGGCATTTCTCACTAACCATATGGCAAATGCTAAAATGTTCCCTTCAGGTATGTTATAATACAGACCAGGTCTATTATAAAACAGGCCATGTCTATTATAATACAGGCCAGGTCTATTATATTACAGGCCAGGTCTACAGGCAGGGTCTAGTATAATAAACTTCAGGTCTATTATAATACAAGCCATGTCTATTATAATACAGGCCAGGTCTACAGGCAGGGTCTAGTATAATAAACTTCAGGTCTATTATAATACAGGCCATGTCTATTATAATACAGGCCAGATATATTATTATACTGGAAACGTCAATTATAATACAGGCCAGGTCTATTATAATACCGGCCAGATCTATTATAATACAGGCCAGGTCTATTATTAAACAGGCCAGATCTACAGGACAGGTCTATTATAATACAGGCCAGGTCTACAGGCCAGGTCTAGTATATTACAAGCTAGGTCAATTATAATACTGACCAGGTATGTTATAATACAGACCAGGTCTATTATAATACAGGCTTTTTCTATTAGAAAACAGGCCAGGTCTACAGATCAGGTGTCACGTTCCTGACCCTATTTCCTTTGTTCTGAATTGTTTAGTTGGTCAGGACGTGAGCTGGGTGAGCATTCTATGTTATGTGTTTCTATGTTGGGTTCATTGTCAACTAGCCTGATATGGTTCTCAATCAGGGGCAGGTGTTTTACGTTTCCTCTGATTGAGAACCATATTAAGGTAGGCTGTTCTCACTGTTTGTTTGTGGGTGATTGTTGCTGTGTCTGTGTTTGTTCGCCACACGGTACTGTTTCGTTTCGTTTCGTTCGTTCATGTGTTTTTCCTGTTCGTGCGTTCATGTTTTATGTTCTCAAGTTTTTTTGTTATTTTGTATTTTGTTTAAGTGTTCTTCATTACGTCGCTTAAAGAAATAAAATATGGATACATACCATGCTGCATATTGGTCCGATCCTCAGACGAGGAGGAAGACGAACGTTACATCAGGTATAGTATGATACAGGCGGGTCTATTATAATTCAGACCAGGTCTATTATAATACAGACCAGGTCTATTATAAAACAGGCCATGTCTATTATAATACAGGCCAGGTCTACAGGCCAGGTCTATTATAATATAGGCCAGGTCTATCATAATACAGGCCAGGTCTATTATAAATCAGACCAGGTATATTATAAAACAGGCCATGTCTATTATAATACAGGCCATGTCTACAGGCCAGGTCTATAATAATATAGGCCAGGTCTATCATAATACAGGCCAGGTCTATTATAATACAAACTAGGTCTATTATAATACAGGCCAGGTCTTTTATAATACTGACCAGGTCTATTATAATACAGGCAATGTCTATTATAATACAAGCCAGGTCTACATGCCAGGTCTAGGTTAATACAGGTCAGGTCTATTATAATAGAGACCAGTTATTTTATAATACAGATTATGTCTATTATAATACAGACTAGGTCTGTTATAACACAGGCCAGGTCTATTATAATACAGGCCAGGTCTACAGGCCAGGTCTATTAAAATAAAGGCCAGGTCTATCATAATACAGACAAGGTCTATTATAATACAGGCCAGGTCTACAGGCCAGGTCTATTATAATACAGGCCAGGTCTATTATAACACAGGCCAGGTCTATCATAATACAGGCCAGGTCTTTTATAATACAGCAATGTCTATTATAATACAAGCCAGGTCTACATGCCAGGTCTAGTATAATACAGGTCAGGTCTATTATAATACAGACCAGTTATTTTATAAAACATACCAGGTCAAATACACTGCTCAAAAAAATAAAGGGAACACTTAAACAACACAATGTAACTCCAAGTCAATCACACTTCTGTGAAATCAAACTGTCCACTTAGGAAGCAACACTGATTGACAATAAATTTCACATGCTGTTGTGCAAATGGAATAGACAAAAGGTGGAAATTATAGGCAATTAGCAAGACACCCCCAAAAAAGGAGTGATTCTTCAGGTGGTGACCACAGACCACTTCTCAGTTCCTATGCTTCCTGGCTGATGTTTTGGTCACTTTTGAATGCTGGCGGTGCTCTCACTCTAGTGGTAGCATAAGACGGAGTCTACAACCCACACAAGTGGCTCAGGTAGTGCAGTTCATCCAGGATGGCACATCAATTCGAGCTGTGGCAAAAAGGTTTGCTGTGTCTGTCAGCGTAGTGTCCAGAGCATGGAGGCTTTACCAGGAGACAGGCCAGTACGTCAGGAGACGTGGAGGAGAACGTAGGAGGGCAACAACCCAGCAGCAGGACCGCTAGCCCCGCCTTTGTGCAAGGAGGTGCACTGCCAGAGCCCTGCAAAATGACCTCCAGCAGGCCACAAATGTGCATGTGTCAGCATATGGTCTCACAAGGGCTCTGAGGATCTCATCTCGGTACCTAATGGCAGTCAGGCTACCTCTGGCGAGCACATGGAGGGCTGTGCGGCCCCACAAAGAAATGCCACCCAACACCATGACTGACCCATCGCCAAACCGGTCATGCTGGAGGATGTTGCAGGCAGCAGAACGTTCTCCACGGCGTCTCCAGATTCTGTCACGTCTGTCACATGTGCTCATGTGCTCAGTGTGAACCTGCTTTCATCTGTGAAGAGCACAGGGCGCCAATGGCGAATTTGCCAATCTTGGTGTTCTCTGGCAAATGCCAAACGTCGTGCACGGTGTTGGGCTGTAAGCACAACCCCCACCTGTGCACGTCGGGCCCTCATACCACCCTCATGGAGTCTGTTTCTGACCGTTTGAGCATGCACATTTGTGGCCTGCTGGAGGTCATTTTGCAGGGCGCTGGCAGTGCACCTCCTTGCACAAAGGCGGAGGTAGCGGTCCTGCTGCTGGGTTGTTGCCCTCCTACGGCGTCCTCCACGTCTCCTGATGTACTGGCCTGTCTCCTGGTAGCGCCTCCATGCTCTGGACACTACGCTGACAGACACAGCAAACCTTTTTGCCACAGCTCGCATTGATGAGCCATCCTGGATGAACTGCACTACCTGAGCCACTTGTGTGGGTTGTAGACTCCGACTCATGCTACCACTACAGTGAGAGCACCGCCAGCATTCAAAAGTGACCAAATCATCAGCCAGAAAGCATAGGAACTGAGAAGTGGTCTGTGGTCACCACCTGCAGAATCACTCCTTTTTGGGGGGTGTCTTGATAATTGCCTATAATTTCCACCTTTTGTCTATTCCATTTGCACAACAGCATGTGAAATTTATTGTCAATCAGTGTTGCTTCCTAAGTGGACAGTTTGATTTCACAGAAGTGTGATTGACTTGGAGTTACATTGTGTTGTTTAAGTGTTCCCTTTATTTTTTTGAGCAATGTCTAATACAGGCCTGGTCTATGATAATACAAGCCTGGTCTACTATAATACAGACAAGGTATATTATAATACATACCGGGTATATCATAACACAGACCAGGACTATTATAATACAGGCCATTTCTATTATAATACAGGCCAGGTATATTATAATACAGGCCAATTCTATTATAATACAGACCAGATCTACAGGCCAGGTCTATTATAATACAGGCCAGGTATATTATAATACATAAGAGATCTACAGGTCAGGTCTATTATAATACAGGCCAGTTATATTATAATACAGGCCAGGTCTTTAATAAAACGGGCTAGGTCTTTTATAGTAGAGACCAGTACTATTATAATACACACCAGGTCTATTATAATATAGGCCAGTTCTATTATAAAACAGACCAGGTCTATTATAATACAGGCCAGGTCTATAATAGTACAGGCCAGGTCTATTAAAATACAGGCCAGGTCTATTTTAATACAGTCCAGGTCTATTATTATACAGGCAAGGTCTATTATAATACAGGCCAAGTAAATTTTAACACAGGCCAGGTCTATCATAATAGAGGCCAGGTCTTTTATAATACAGCAATGTATATTATAATACAAGCCAGGTCTACATGCCAGGTCTAGTATAATACAGGTCAGGTCTATTATAATACAGACCAGTAATCTTATAAAACATACCAGGTCTAATTTAATATAGGCCTAGTCTATGATAATACAAGCCTGGTCTACTATAATATAGACAAGGTATATTATAATACAGACAAGGTCTATTATAATACAGGCCAGGTCTAATATAATACAGACCAGGTCTATTTTAATACAGGCCAGGTCTAGTATAATACAGGCCTGGTCTAGTATAATACAGGCCAGGTCAATTATAATAAAGACCAGGTCTATTTTAATACAGATCAGATCTACAGGTCAGGTCTATTATTGTACAGGCCATGTCTAATATAATACAGGCAAGGTCTATTATAATACAGGTCAGGTGTATTATTATACAGGCCATGTCTACAGGCCAGGTCTAGTATAATACAGGCCAGGTCTATTATACTACAGGCCAGGTCTATTATAATACAGGCCAGGTCTAGCATAGAAAAGACCAGGTCTATTTTAATACAGGTCAGGTCTACAGGCAAGGTCTATTATAATACAGGCCAGGTCTATTATATTACAGCCAGGTCTATTATAATACAGGCCAGGTCTATTATAATACAGGCCAGGTCTATTATAATACAGGCCTGGTCTACAGGCCAGGTCTATTATAATACAGGCCAGGTCTATTATAATAAAGACCAGGTCTATTATAATACAGGCCAGGTCTATTATAAAACAGGCCAGATATATTAAAATACAGGCCAGTTCTACTATAATAAAGGCCTGGCCTGCAGGCCAGGTCTATTAAAATACAGGTCAGGTATATTATAATACAGGCCTGGTCTACAGGCCAGGTATATTAAAATACATGTCAGGTATATTATAATACAGGCCTGGTCTACGGGCCCGGTCTATTATAATACAGGCCAGGTATATTATGAAACAGACCAGGTCTATTATAAAACAGGCCAGGATTCCAGGCCAGTCTAGTATAATACAGGTCAGGTATAGTATAATACAGAACAGGTCTATTATAATCATGCCAGGTCTATTATACAACAGGCCAGGTCATCAGGCCAGGTCTATTATTATACAGGCCAGGTCTATTATAATACAGACCCGGTCTATTATAATACAGGCCTGATCTCTTATAATACAGGCCAGGTCTATTATAATACATACCAGGTCTTTTTTAATATAGGCCAGTTCTATTATAATACAGGCCAGGTATATTATTAAACAGGCCAAGTCTGTTTAACCTGTTGAGGATGGGGGCGCTGTTGTCACTATTTATGCTAATCGTGTAATTTTTGAAACGGCTTCCCACAAAATTCTTGATCGTACAATGTGCATATTATTATTATTATTGGATAGAAAACAGTCTATAGTTTCTATAGGAGTTGAAATTTTGTCTCTAAGTGGAACAGAAGTCATTCTACAGCAATTTCCCTGACATGGAGTCAGATTTCAGAAATTTTGGCCCCTGATCTGGAGTCAGTTAAAAGGGTACTGTTATTGCTATGAGTATACGGACACTGCTTACGTCTTCCCCTGGATGCCTTTACGTGATGACGATTTGAATGGGGTCGATTGCGCGTTCACAGGCACTACAAATTAAAAAAACCCTGTAGCTAGGAACTCTTTTCTTGCTGCGTAATGCGCCTGGAGGACATCGACCCGCACTTGTTCCAAGCATTAGTGGAGGGAGTAATATTACTCTGGTCATGTTTCTACTCGTTATGGGAGTTAAAAACATCATAAGGTAGTTAATTTAAAGCGTTTTATAGCAATTTATATCCGTTTAGTGCGATTTTGGGACATTTATTTCTGAAACGCTGTGAATTGCTGGGCACGCTTCCAGTTCATCCCGAACGCAGTTGGCATTTCCACATGGCAAGAGGACAGCTTTCCACCAAAAGACGATTAGACCCAAGAAAGGATCCTTTGCCCAAGATACTGATGGAAGAACAGCTCAAAGTAGGACATTTTTATTATGATAAATCGTGTTTCTGTCGAAAAATGTTAGTGGCTTAGGACGCCATGTTTTTTGACGTAGCTTCGCTTGGCGCAAACTGTATTGAAAAGTAAGGATAATTTAAAAAATGTAATTCCGCGATTGTATTAAGAATTAAATTGTCTATCAATCCCTGTCCACCCTATATTTTTTAGTCACGTTTATGAGTATTTATGTATAAGAGTAGATCACTGTCTAATATGGCGCACGGACATTTTCTCACCAGCTGGGCTACATTTCACATTGTCTAACCATGATTTTGGTGGCTAAATATAAACATTTTCGATCAAACTCTATATGGATTGTGTAATATGATGTTACAGGAGTGTCATCTGAAGAATTCTGAGAAGGTTAGTGAAAAAATTAATATATTTTGGCGATGTTGACGTTATCGCTCACTTTGGCTAGAATCAATGCTGGGCTGCTATGTGCTATGTGCTATGCTAATATAACGATTTATTGTGTTTTCGCTGTAAGACACTTAGAAAATCTGAAATATTGTCTGTATTCACAGGATCTGTGTCTTTCGATTAGTGTATGCTGTGTATTTTTACGAAATGTTTGATGATTAGTAAGTAGGTAAACACGTTGCTCTAAGTAGTTTTTCTATTCCATTTGTGACGGTGGGTGCAATTGTAACCTATGCCATCTACCTGAAATATGCACTTTTTTCTAACAAAACCTATCCCATACCATAAATATGTTATCAGACTGTCATCTGATGAGTTTTTTTCTTGGTTAGGGGCTATAAATATCTTAGTTTAGCCGAATTGGTGATAGCTACTGGTGTTGGTGGACAAATAAAAGATGGTGGATTATGCTAATAGATGTACATCTTTACATATTGTGTCTTCCCTGTAAAACATTTTAAAAATCGGACATGTTGGCTGGATTCACAAGATCTGTGTCTTTCATTAGCTGTATTGGACTTTAATGTGTGAAAGTTAAATATTTTAAAAAAATATTTTTTTTGAATTTCGCGGCACTGGTTTTTCAGTGGGGGTGGGGGGGGAGTGCCGCTAGCTGCACCCTCATCCTAGACAGGTTAAGCTCTATTCAAGTACAGACCAGGTCTATAATAATACAGACCAGGTCTATTATAATACAGGCCAAGTCTGTTATATTACAGGCCAGGTCTATCATAATACAGGACATGTCTATTCAAAAACAGACCAGCTCTATTCAAATACAGACCAGGTCTATTATAATACAGGTCAGGTCTATTATAATACAGGTCAGGTCTGTTATATTACAGGCCAGGTCTATTATAATACAGGACAGGTCTATTATAATACAGGCCAGGTCTATTATTATATAGGCCAGGTCTATTATAATACAGACCAGGTCTATTATAATACAGACCAGGTCCATTATAATACAGGCCTGATCTATTATAATACAGGCCAGGTTTATTATAATACCCACCAGGTCTATTATAATACAGACCAGGTGTATTATAATACAAACCAGGTCTATTATAATACAGGCCAGGTCTATTATAATACAGACCAGGTCTATTAAATTCAGACCAGATCCATTATAGTACAGGCCAGGTCGGTATATTATAATACAGGCCAGGTCTATTATAATACAGGCCATTTATATTATAATACAGACCAGGTCTATTATTAAACAGGCCAGTTCTATAATAATACAGGCCAGGTCTATTATATTCGAGGCTAGTTCTATTATAATACAGGCCAGGTCAATTATTAAACAAGCCACGTCTATTATACAGGCCAGGTCTGCAGGCCAGCTCTATTCAAATACAGACCAGGTCTATTATAATACAAGACAGGTCTACAGGTCAGGTATATTATAATACAGGCCAGGTCTATTATAATACAGGCCAGGTCTATTATAATAGAGGCCAGGTCTATTATAATACAGACCAGGTCTATTAAATTACAGACCAGGTCTATTATAATACAGGAGAGTTCTATTATAGTACAGGCCAGGTCTATTATAATACAGTCCAGGTCTATTATTATACATGCCATGTCTACAGGCCAGGTCTATTATAATACAGGCCAGGTCTATTATAATACAGACAAGGTCTATTATAATACAGGCCAGGTCCACAGGTCAGGTCATTATAATACAGGCCAGGTCTATTATATTACTGGCCAGGTCTATTATAATACAGGCCAGGTCTATTATATTACAGGCAAGGTCTATTATATTACCGGCCAGGTCTATTATAATACAGGCCAGGTCTATTATATTACAGGCCAGGTCTATTAAATTACCGGCCAGGTCTATTATAATACAGGCCAGGTCTATTATAATACAGGCCAGGTCTTTTATATTACCGGCCAGGTCTATTATAATGCAGACCAGGTCTATTATAATACAGGCCAGGTCTATTATATTACCGGCCAGGTCTATTATAATATAGGCCAGGTCTATCATAATACAGGCCAGGTCTATTGTATAACAGGCCAGGTCTATTATAATACAGAACAGGTATATTATAATACAGGCCTGGTCTATTAAAATACAGACCAGGTATATTATAATACTCGCCAGGTCTATTATTAAACAAACCAAGTCTATTATACAGGCCAGGTCTATTAAATTACCGGCCAGGTCTATTATAATACAGGCCAGGTCTATTATAATACAGGCCAGGTCTTTTATATTACCGGCCAGGTCTATTATAATGCAGGCCAGGTCTATTATAATACAGGCCAGGTCTATTATATCACCGGCCAGGTCTATTATAATATAGGCCAGGTCTATTATAATACAGGCCAGGTCTATTGTATAACAGGCCAGGTCTATTATAATACAGAACAGGTATATTATAATACAGGCCTGGTCTATTAAAATACAGACCAGGTATATTATAATACTCGCCAGGTCTATTATTAAACAAACCAAGTCTATTATACAGGCCAGGTCTATTATAATTAAGGCCAGGTCTATTATAATACAGACCAGGTCTACAGGCCAGGTCTATTATAATACAGGCCTGGTCCATTATAAAACAGGCCAGGTCTATTATAATACAGGCCAGGTTTACAGTCCAGGTATATTATAATACAGACCAGGTCTAATAAAATACAGGCCAGGTCTATTATAATACAGACCAGGTCTATTAAATTACAGACCAGGTCTATTATAATACAGACCAGGTCTACAGGCCAGGTATATTATAATACCGGCCAGGTCTATTATAAAACAGGCCAGGTCTTTTATACTACAGACCAGGTCTATTATAATACAGACCATGCCTATTATAATACAGGCCAGGTCTATTATAATACAGACCAGGTCTATTATAATACAGACCAGGTCTACAGGCCAGGTCTATTATAATACCGGCCAGGTCTATTATAAAACAGGCCAGGTCTTTTATACTACAGACCAGGTCTATTATAATACAGACCATGCCTATTATAATACAGGCCAGGTCTTTTATTATACAGACCAGGTGTATTATAATACAGGACTGATCTATTATAATACAAGCAAGGTCTATTATAATACAGACCAGGTCTATTATAATACAGGCCAGGTATATTATAATACAGAACAGGTATATTATAATGCAGGCCTGGTCTATTAAAATACAGACCAGGTATATTATAATACAGGCAAGGTCTATTATAATACAGGTCATTTCTATTATAACACAGGCCAGGTCTATTATTAATCAGGCCAGTTCTATAATAATACAGGCCAGGTCTATTATTAAACTAGCCAAGTCTATTATACAGGCCAGGTCTGCAGGCCAGGTCTAGTATAATACAGGTCGGGTCTATTATAATACAGGCCAGGTCTATTATAATACAGGCCATGTCTATTATAATACAGGCCAGCTCTATTCAAATACAGACCAGGTCTATTATAATACAGGCCAGGTCTATTATAATACGAGACAGGTCTTTTATACCACAGACCAGGTCTATTATAATACAGACCATGCCTATTATAATACAGGCCAGGTCTATTATAATACAAACCAGTTCAATTATAATACAGGCCAGGTCTTTTATAACACAGACCAGGTCTATTATAATACAGAACAGGTATATTATAATACGGGCCTGGTCTTTTAAAATACAGACCAGGTATATTAAAATACAGGCCAGGTCTATTATAATACAGGCCATTTCTATTATAATACAGACCAGGTCTATTATTAAACAGGCCAAGTCTATTATACAGGCCAGGTCTATTATAATACAGGCCAGGTCTGTTATAATACAGGCCGGGTCTATTATAATACAGGCCAGCTGTAACGGTAGTCCTCCTCCTCTTCAACCGAATCGGAGGAGTAGTTATTGAACCAAGGCGCAGCGGGTTGTGATGACATAATTTATTTACAGAAAGACGAAAAACACGAACTTCACTATAAACTAACAAAACAACAAAACGGAGTAGACAAACCTGGACATGCGAACTTACATAAAACGCAGAACTCACGAACAGGAAAAAATGACTACACAAAATGACGATGTACAAAAACAAACCAAACAGTCCCGTATGGTGCGACAAACACTGACACAGGAGACAACCACCCACAACGAACACTGTGAAACAACCTACCTAAATATGACTCTCAATTAGAGGAAAACGCCAAACACCTGCCTCAAATTAAGAGCCATACCAGGCAACCCTTAAACCAACATAGAAACAGAAAACATAGAATGCCCACCCAAACTCACGTCCTGACCAACTAACACATACAACAAACTAACAGAAATAGGTCAGGAACGTGACATAACCCCCCACCTTAAGGTGCGAACTCCGGGCGCACCAGCACAAAGTCTAGGGGAGGGTCTGGGTGGGCATCTGACCACGGTGGTGGCTCAGGCTAACAGGCCAGGTCTATTATAGTACAGGCCAGGTCTATTATAATCCAGGCCAGGTCTATTATTATACATGCCATGTCTACAGGCCAGGTCTATTATAATACCGGCCAGGTCTATTGTATAACAGGCCAGGTCTATTATAATACAGACCAGGTCTATTATAATACAGACTAGGTCTATTAAATTACAGACCATGTCTATTATAATACAGGTCAGGTCTATTATAGTACAGGCCAGGTCTACAGTTCAGGTCTATTATAATATAGGCCTGGTCTATTATTTTACCGGCCATGTCTATTATAATACAGGCCATGTCTATTATAATACAGGCCAGGTTTACAGTCCAGGTATATTATAATACAGGCCAGGTCTATTATAATACAGGCCAGGCCTAAAGGCCAGGTCTATTATAATACAGACCAGGTCTATTAAATTACAGACCAGGTCTATTATAATACAGGCCAGGTCTATTATAATACAGGCCAGGTCTATTATTATACATGTCATGTCTACAGGCCAGGTCTATTGTAATACAGGCCAGGTCTTTTATATTACAGTCCATGTCTATTATAATACAGTCCAGGTCTATTAAATTACAGACCAGGTCTATTATAATACAGGCCAGGTCTATTATAATACAGGCCAGGTCTATTATTATACAGGCCAGGTCTATTATTATACATGTCATGTCTACAGTTCAGGTCTATTATAATACAGGCCAGGTCTATTATTGTACAGGCCAGGATTACAGGCCAGGTCTAGTATAATACAGGTCAGGTCTATTATAATACAGACCAGGTCTATTATAATACAGGCCAGGTCTATTATAATACAGGCCAGGTCATCAAGCCAGGTCTATTATTATATAGGCCAGGTCTATTATAATATAGAACAGGTATATTATAATACAGGCCTGATCTATTATAATACAGGCCAGGTCTATTATAATACATACCAAGTCTATTATAATACAGGCCAGGTCTAAAGGCCAGGTCTATTATAATACAGACCAGGTCTATTAAATTACAGACCAGGTCTATTATAATACAGGCCAGGTCTATTATAATACAGGCCAGGTCATCAAGCCAGGTCTATTATAATACAGACCATGTCTATTATAATACAGGCCAGGTCTATTATAATACAAACCAGTTCAATTATAACACAGGCCAGGTCTATTATAATACAGGCCAGGTCTATTATTAAACAAGCCAAGTCTATTATACAGGCCAGGTCTGCAGGCCAGGTCTATTATAATACAGGCCAGGACTATTATAATACATGCCAGGTCTATTACATTACAGACAATGTCTATTATAACACAGGTCAGGTCTATTATAATACAGGCCAGGTCTATTATATTACAGGCCAGGTCTATTATAATACAGGCCAGGTCTATTATGATACAGGCCAGGTCTATTATAATACAGGCCAGATCTATTATAATACAGGCCAGGTCTATTATGATACAGGCCTGGTCTATTATAGTACAGGCCAGGTCTATTATAATACAGACCAGGACTATTATAATACAGGCCAGGTCTATTATAATACAGGCCAGGTCTATTACATTGCAGACCAGGTATATTATAATACAGGCCAGGTCTATTATAATACAGGCCATGTCTATTATATTACCGGCCAGGTCTATTATAATACAGGCCAGGTCTATTATGATACAGGCCTGGTCTATTATAATACAGGCCAGGTCTATTATAATACATACCAGGTCTATTATAATACAGGCCAGGTCTAAAGGCCAGGTCTATTATAATACAGACCAGGTCTATTAAATTACAGACCAGGTCTATTATAATACAGGTGAGGTCTATTATAGTACATGTCAGGTCTATTATAATACAGGCCAGTTCTATTATTATACAGGCCAGGTCTATTATATTACAGGCCATGTCTATTAAAATACAGTCCATGTCTATTAAATTACAGACCAGTTCTATTATATTACATGCCAGGTCTATTATAGTACAGGCCAGGTCTATTATAATACAGGCCAGGTCAATTTTAATACAGGCCAGGTCTATTATAATACAGGCCAGGTCTACAGGCCAGGCCAATTATAATACAGACCAGTTCTATTAAATTACAGACCAGGTCTATTATAATACAGGTCAGGTCTATTATAATACAGGCCAGGTCTGTTATAATACAGGCCAGTTCTACAGGCCATGTCTATTATAATACAGGCCAGGCCTATTATATTACAGGCCAGTTCTATTGTTATACAGGCCAGGTCTATTATAATACAGACCAGGTCTACTGGCCAGGTCTATAATAATACAGACCAGGTGTATTATAATACAGGCCATGTATATTATAATACAGGCCAGGTCTATTTTAATACAGGCCAGGTCTACAGTCCAGGTCTATTATAATACAGAACAGGTCTATTAAATTACAGACCAGGTCTATTATAATACAGGCCAGGTCATCAGGCCAGGTATGTTATTATATAAGCCAGGTCTATTATAATACAGACCAGGTATATTATAATACAGACCAGGTCTATTATAATAATGGTCAGGTCTATTATAATACAGACAAGGTCTGTTATAATACAGAACAGGTCTACAGGCCAGGTCATTATAATACCTGAAATATGCACTTTTTTCTAACAAAACCTATCCCATACCATAAATATGTTATCAGACTGTCATCTGATGAGTTTTTTTCTTGGTTAGGGGCTATAAATATCTTAGTTTAGCCGAATTGGTGATAGCTACTGGTGTTGGTGGACAAATAAAAGATGGTGGATTATGCTAATAGATGTACATCTTTACATATTGTGTCTTCCCTGTAAAACATTTTAAAAATCGGACATGTTGGCTGGATTCACAAGATCTGTGTCTTTCATTAGCTGTATTGGACTTTAATGTGTGAAAGTTAAATATTTTAAAAAAATATTTTTTTTGAATTTCGCGGCACTGGTTTTTCAGTGGGGGTGGGGGGGGAGTGCCGCTAGCGGCACCCTCATCCTAGACAGGTTAAGCTCTATTCAAGTACAGACCAGGTCTATAATAATACAGACCAGGTCTATTATAATACAGGCCAAGTCTGTTATATTACAGGCCGGGTCTATTATAATACAGGCCAGCTGTAACGGTAGTCCTCCTCCTCTTCAACCGAAGCGGAGGAGTAGTTATTGAACCAAGGCGCAGCGGGTTGTGATGACATAATTTATTTACAGAAAGACGAAAAACACGAACTTCACTATAAACTAACAAAACAACAAAACGGAGTAGACAAACCTGGACATGCGAACTTACATAAAACGCAGAACTCACGAACAGGAAAAAATGACTACACAAAATGACGATGTACAAAAACAAACCAAACAGTCCCGTATGGTGCGACAAACACTGACACAGGAGACAACCACCCACAACGAACACTGTGAAACAACCTACCTAAATATGACTCTCAATTAGAGGAAAACGCCAAACACCTGCCTCAAATTAAGAGCCATACCAGGCAACCCTTAAACCAACATAGAAACAGAAAACATAGAATGCCCACCCAAACTCACGTCCTGACCAACTAACACATACAACAAACTAACAGAAATAGGTCAGGAACGTGACATAACCCCCCACCTTAAGGTGCGAACTCCGGGCGCACCAGCACAAAGTCTAGGGGAGGGTCTGGGTGGGCATCTGACCACGGTGGTGGCTCAGGCTAACAGGCCAGGTCTATTATAGTACAGGCCAGGTCTATTATAATCCAGGCCAGGTCTATTATTATACATGCCATGTCTACAGGCCAGGTCTATTATAATACCGGCCAGGTCTATTGTATAACAGGCCAGGTCTATTATAATACAGACCAGGTCTATTATAATACAGACTAGGTCTATTAAATTACAGACCATGTCTATTATAATACAGGTCAGGTCTATTATAGTACAGGCCAGGTCTACAGTTCAGGTCTATTATAATATAGGCCTGGTCTATTATTTTACCGGCCATGTCTATTATAATACAGGCCATGTCTATTATAATACAGGCCAGGTTTACAGTCCAGGTATATTATAATACAGGCCAGGTCTATTATAATACAGGCCAGGCCTAAAGGCCAGGTCTATTATAATACAGACCAGGTCTATTAAATTACAGACCAGGTCTATTATAATACAGGCCAGGTCTATTATAATACAGGCCAGGTCTATTATTATACATGTCATGTCTACAGGCCAGGTCTATTGTAATACAGGCCAGGTCTTTTATATTACAGTCCATGTCTATTATAATACAGTCCAGGTCTATTAAATTACAGACCAGGTCTATTATAATACAGGCCAGGTCTATTATAATACAGGCCAGGTCTATTATTATACAGGCCAGGTCTATTATTATACATGTCATGTCTACAGGTCAGGTCTATTATAATACAGGCCAGGTCTATTATTGTACAGGCCAGGATTACAGGCCAGGTCTAGTATAATACAGGTCAGGTCTATTATAATACAGACCAGGTCTATTATAATACAGGCCAGGTCTATTATAATACAGGCCAGGTCATCAAGCCAGGTCTATTATTATATAGGCCAGGTCTATTATAATATAGAACAGGTATATTATAATACAGGCCTGATCTATTATAATACAGGCCAGGTCTATTATAATACATACCAAGTCTATTATAATACAGGCCAGGTCTAAAGGCCAGGTCTATTATAATACAGACCAGGTCTATTAAATTACAGACCAGGTCTATTATAATACAGGCCAGGTCTATTATAATACAGGCCAGGTCATCAAGCCAGGTCTATTATAATACAGACCATGTCTATTATAATACAGGCCAGGTCTATTATAATACAAACCAGTTCAATTATAACACAGGCCAGGTCTATTATAATACAGGCCAGGTCTATTATTAAACAAGCCAAGTCTATTATACAGGCCAGGTCTGCAGGCCAGGTCTATTATAATACAGGCCAGGACTATTATAATACATGCCAGGTCTATTACATTACAGACAATGTCTATTATAACACAGGTCAGGTCTATTATAATACAGGCCAGGTCTATTATATTACAGGCCAGGTCTATTATAATACAGGCCAGGTCTATTATGATACAGGCCAGGTCTATTATAATACAGGCCAGATCTATTATAATACAGGCCAGGTCTATTATGATACAGGCCTGGTCTATTATAGTACAGGCCAGGTCTATTATAATACAGACCAGGACTATTATAATACAGGCCAGGTCTATTATAATACAGGCCAGGTCTATTACATTGCAGACCAGGTATATTATAATACAGGCCAGGTCTATTATAATACAGGCCATGTCTATTATATTACCGGCCAGGTCTATTATAATACAGGCCAGGTCTATTATGATACAGGCCTGGTCTATTATAATACAGGCCAGGTCTATTATAATACATACCAGGTCTATTATAATACAGGCCAGGTCTAAAGGCCAGGTCTATTATAATACAGACCAGGTCTATTAAATTACAGACCAGGTCTATTATAATACAGGTGAGGTCTATTATAGTACATGTCAGGTCTATTATAATACAGGCCAGTTCTATTATTATACAGGCCAGGTCTATTATATTACAGGCCATGTCTATTAAAATACAGTCCATGTCTATTAAATTACAGACCAGTTCTATTATATTACATGCCAGGTCTATTATAGTACAGGCCAGGTCTATTATAATACAGGCCAGGTCAATTTTAATACAGGCCAGGTCTATTATAATACAGGCCAGGTCTACAGGCCAGGCCAATTATAATACAGACCAGTTCTATTAAATTACAGACCAGGTCTATTATAATACAGGTCAGGTCTATTATAATACAGGCCAGGTCTGTTATAATACAGGCCAGTTCTACAGGCCATGTCTATTATAATACAGGCCAGGCCTATTATATTACAGGCCAGTTCTATTGTTATACAGGCCAGGTCTATTATAATACAGACCAGGTCTACTGGCCAGGTCTATAATAATACAGACCAGGTGTATTATAATACAGGCCATGTATATTATAATACAGGCCAGGTCTATTTTAATACAGGCCAGGTCTACAGTCCAGGTCTATTATAATACAGAACAGGTCTATTAAATTACAGACCAGGTCTATTATAATACAGGCCAGGTCATCAGGCCAGGTATGTTATTATATAAGCCAGGTCTATTATAATACAGACCAGGTATATTATAATACAGACCAGGTCTATTATAATAATGGTCAGGTCTATTATAATACAGACAAGGTCTGTTATAATACAGAACAGGTCTACAGGCCAGGTCATTATAATACCTGAAATATGCACTTTTTTCTAACAAAACCTATCCCATACCATAAATATGTTATCAGACTGTCATCTGATGAGTTTTTTTCTTGGTTAGGGGCTATAAATATCTTAGTATAGCCGAATTGGTGATAGCTACTGGTGTTGGTGGACAAATAAAAGATGGTGGATTATGCTAATAGATGTACATCTTTACATATTGTGTCTTCCCTGTAAAACATTTTAAAAATCGGACATGTTGGCTGGATTCACAAGATCTGTGTCTTTCATTAGCTGTATTGGACTTTAATGTGTGAAAGTTAAATATTTTAAAAAAATATTTTTTTTGAATTTCGCGGCACTGGTTTTTCAGTGGGGGTGGGGGGGGAGTGCCGCTAGCGGCACCCTCATCCTAGACAGGTTAAGCTCTATTCAAGTACAGACCAGGTCTATAATAATACAGACCAGGTCTATTATAATACAGGCCAAGTCTGTTATATTACAGGCCGGGTCTATTATAATACAGGCCAGCTGTAACGGTAGTCCTCCTCCTCTTCAACCGAAGCGGAGGAGTAGTTATTGAACCAAGGCGCAGCGGGTTGTGATGACATAATTTATTTACAGAAAGACGAAAAACACGAACTTCACTATAAAC
Organism: Salvelinus fontinalis; assembly: GCF_029448725.1. Lineage (NCBI taxonomy): Eukaryota > Metazoa > Chordata > Actinopteri > Salmoniformes > Salmonidae > Salvelinus > Salvelinus fontinalis. Next base: position 207,482 of record NW_026600441.1, on the reverse strand, counting down.
TAACAAAACAACAAAACGGAGTAGACAAACCTGGACATGCGAACTTACATAAAACGCAGAACTCACGAACAGGAAAAAATGACTACACAAAATGACGATGTACAAAAACAAACCAAACAGTCCCGTATGGTGCGACAAACACTGACACAGGAGACAACCACCCACAACGAACACTGTGAAACAACCTACCTAAATATGACTCTCAATTAGAGGAAAACGCCAAACACCTGCCTCAAATTAAGAGCCATACCAGGCAACCCTTAAACCAACATAGAAACAGAAAACATAGAATGCCCACCCAAACTCACGTCCTGACCAACTAACACATACAACAAACTAACAGAAATAGGTCAGGAACGTGACATAACCCCCCACCTTAAGGTGCGAACTCCGGGCGCACCAGCACAAAGTCTAGGGGAGGGTCTGGGTGGGCATCTGACCACGGTGGTGGCTCAGGCTAACAGGCCAGGTCTATTATAGTACAGGCCAGGTCTATTATAATCCAGGCCAGGTCTATTATTATACATGCCATGTCTACAGGCCAGGTCTATTATAATACCGGCCAGGTCTATTGTATAACAGGCCAGGTCTATTATAATACAGACCAGGTCTATTATAATACAGACTAGGTCTATTAAATTACAGACCATGTCTATTATAATACAGGTCAGGTCTATTATAGTACAGGCCAGGTCTACAGTTCAGGTCTATTATAATATAGGCCTGGTCTATTATTTTACCGGCCATGTCTATTATAATACAGGCCATGTCTATTATAATACAGGCCAGGTTTACAGTCCAGGTATATTATAATACAGGCCAGGTCTATTATAATACAGGCCAGGCCTAAAGGCCAGGTCTATTATAATACAGACCAGGTCTATTAAATTACAGACCAGGTCTATTATAATACAGGCCAGGTCTATTATAATACAGGCCAGGTCTATTATTATACATGTCATGTCTACAGGCCAGGTCTATTGTAATACAGGCCAGGTCTTTTATATTACAGTCCATGTCTATTATAATACAGTCCAGGTCTATTAAATTACAGACCAGGTCTATTATAATACAGGCCAGGTCTATTATAATACAGGCCAGGTCTATTATTATACAGGCCAGGTCTATTATTATACATGTCATGTCTACAGGTCAGGTCTATTATAATACAGGCCAGGTCTATTATTGTACAGGCCAGGATTACAGGCCAGGTCTAGTATAATACAGGTCAGGTCTATTATAATACAGACCAGGTCTATTATAATACAGGCCAGGTCTATTATAATACAGGCCAGGTCATCAAGCCAGGTCTATTATTATATAGGCCAGGTCTATTATAATATAGAACAGGTATATTATAATACAGGCCTGATCTATTATAATACAGGCCAGGTCTATTATAATACATACCAAGTCTATTATAATACAGGCCAGGTCTAAAGGCCAGGTCTATTATAATACAGACCAGGTCTATTAAATTACAGACCAGGTCTATTATAATACAGGCCAGGTCTATTATAATACAGGCCAGGTCATCAAGCCAGGTCTATTATAATACAGACCATGTCTATTATAATACAGGCCAGGTCTATTATAATACAAACCAGTTCAATTATAACACAGGCCAGGTCTATTATAATACAGGCCAGGTCTATTATTAAACAAGCCAAGTCTATTATACAGGCCAGGTCTGCAGGCCAGGTCTATTATAATACAGGCCAGGACTATTATAATACATGCCAGGTCTATTACATTACAGACAATGTCTATTATAACACAGGTCAGGTCTATTATAATACAGGCCAGGTCTATTATATTACAGGCCAGGTCTATTATAATACAGGCCAGGTCTATTATGATACAGGCCAGGTCTATTATAATACAGGCCAGATCTATTATAATACAGGCCAGGTCTATTATGATACAGGCCTGGTCTATTATAGTACAGGCCAGGTCTATTATAATACAGACCAGGACTATTATAATACAGGCCAGGTCTATTATAATACAGGCCAGGTCTATTACATTGCAGACCAGGTATATTATAATACAGGCCAGGTCTATTATAATACAGGCCATGTCTATTATATTACCGGCCAGGTCTATTATAATACAGGCCAGGTCTATTATGATACAGGCCTGGTCTATTATAATACAGGCCAGGTCTATTATAATACATACCAGGTCTATTATAATACAGGCCAGGTCTAAAGGCCAGGTCTATTATAATACAGACCAGGTCTATTAAATTACAGACCAGGTCTATTATAATACAGGTGAGGTCTATTATAGTACATGTCAGGTCTATTATAATACAGGCCAGTTCTATTATTATACAGGCCAGGTCTATTATATTACAGGCCATGTCTATTAAAATACAGTCCATGTCTATTAAATTACAGACCAGTTCTATTATATTACATGCCAGGTCTATTATAGTACAGGCCAGGTCTATTATAATACAGGCCAGGTCAATTTTAATACAGGCCAGGTCTATTATAATACAGGCCAGGTCTACAGGCCAGGCCAATTATAATACAGACCAGTTCTATTAAATTACAGACCAGGTCCATTATAATACAGGTCAGGTCTATTATAATACAGGCCAGGTCTGTTATAATACAGGCCAGTTCTACAGGCCATGTCTATTATAATACAGGCCAGGCCTATTATATTACAGGCCAGTTCTATTGTTATACAGGCCAGGTCTATTATAATACAGACCAGGTCTACTGGCCAGGTCTATAATAATACAGACCAGGTGTATTATAATACAGGCCATGTATATTATAATACAGGCCAGGTCTATTTTAATACAGGCCAGGTCTACAGTCCAGGTCTATTATAATACAGAACAGGTCTATTAAATTACAGACCAGGTCTATTATAATACAGGCCAGGTCATCAGGCCAGGTATGTTATTATATAAGCCAGGTCTATTATAATACAGACCAGGTATATTATAATACAGACCAGGTCTATTATAATAATGGTCAGGTCTATTATAATACAGACAAGGTCTGTTATAATACAGAACAGGTCTACAGGCCAGGTCATTATAATACCTGAAATATGCACTTTTTTCTAACAAAACCTATCCCATACCATAAATATGTTATCAGACTGTCATCTGATGAGTTTTTTTCTTGGTTAGGGGCTATAAATATCTTAGTTTAGCCGAATTGGTGATAGCTACTGGTGTTGGTGGACAAATAAAAGATGGTGGATTATGCTAATAGATGTACATCTTTACATATTGTGTCTTCCCTGTAAAACATTTTAAAAATCGGACATGTTGGCTGGATTCACAAGATCTGTGTCTTTCATTAGCTGTATTGGACTTTAATGTGTGAAAGTTAAATATTTTAAAAAAATATTTTTTTTGAATTTCGCGGCACTGGTTTTTCAGTGGGGGTGGGGGGGGAGTGCCGCTAGCGGCACCCTCATCCTAGACAGGTTAAGCTCTATTCAAGTACAGACCAGGTCTATAATAATACAGACCAGGTCTATTATAATACAGGCCAAGTCTGTTATATTACAGGCCAGGTCTATTATAATACAGGACATGTCTATTCAAAAACAGACCAGCTCTATTCAAATACAGACCAGCTCTATTCAAATACAGACCAGGTCTATTATAATACAGGTCAGGTCTGTTATATTACAGGCCAGGTCTATTATAATACAGGACAGGTCTATTATAATACAGGCCAGGTCTATTATTATATAGGCCAGGTCTATTATAATACAGACCAGGTCTATTATAATACAGACCAGGTCCATTATAATACAGGCCTGATCTATTATAATACAGGCCAGGTTTATTATAATACCCACCAGGTCTATTATAATACAGACCAGGTGTATTATAATACAAACCAGGTCTATTATAATACAGGCCAGGTCTATTATAATACAGACCAGGTCTATTAAATTCAGACCAGATCCATTATAGTACAGGCCAGGTCGGTATATTATAATACAGGCCAGGTCTATTATAATACAGGCCATTTATATTATAATACAGACCAGGTCTATTATTAAACAGGCCAGTTCTATAATAATACAGGCCAGGTCTATTATATTCGAGGCTAGTTCTATTATAATACAGGCCAGGTCAATTATTAAACAAGCCACGTCTATTATACAGGCCAGGTCTGCAGGCCAGCTCTATTCAAATACAGACCAGGTCTATTATAATACAAGACAGGTCTACAGGTCAGGTATATTATAATACAGGCCAGGTCTATTATAATACAGGCCAGGTCTATTATAATAGAGGCCAGGTCTATTATAATACAGACCAGGTCTATTAAATTACAGACCAGGTCTATTATAATACAGGAGAGTTCTATTATAGTACAGGCCAGGTCTATTATAATACAGTCCAGGTCTATTATTATACATGCCATGTCTACAGGCCAGGTCTATTATAATACAGGCCAGGTCTATTATAATACAGACAAGGTCTATTATAATACAGGCCAGGTCCACAGGTCAGGTCATTATAATACAGGCCAGGTCTATTATATTACTGGCCAGGTCTATTATAATACAGGCCAGGTCTATTATATTACAGGCAAGGTCTATTATATTACCGGCCAGGTCTATTATAATACAGGCCAGGTCTATTATATTACAGGCCAGGTCTATTAAATTACCGGCCAGGTCTATTATAATACAGGCCAGGTCTATTATAATACAGGCCAGGTCTTTTATATTACCGGCCAGGTCTATTATAATGCAGGCCAGGTCTATTATAATACAGGCCAGGTCTATTATATTACCGGCAAGGTCTATTATAATACAGGCCAGGTCTATTATATTACAGGCCAGGTCTATTATAATATAGGCCAGGTCTATTATAATACAGGCCAGGTCTATTGTAATACAGAACAGGTATATTATAATACAGGCCTGGTCTATTAAAATACAGACCAGGTAAATTATAATACTCGCCAGGTCTATTATTAAACAAACCAAGTCTATTATTCAGGCCAGGTCTATTATAATTAAGGCCAGGTCTATTATAATACAGACCAGGTCTACAGGCCAGGTCTATTATAATACAGGCCTGGTCTATTATAAAACAGGCCAGGTCTATTATAATACAGGCCAGGTTTACAGTCCAGGTATATTATAATACAGGCCAGGTCTTTTATAATACAGACCAGGTCTATTAAATTACAGACCAGGTCTATTATAATACAGACCAGGTCTACAGGCCAGGTATATTATAATACCGGCCAGTTCTATTATAAAACAGGCCAGGTCTTTTATACTACAGATCAGGTCTATTATAATACAGACCATGCCTATTATAATACAGGCCAGGTCTATTATAATACAGACCAGGTCTATTATAATACAGGCCAGGTCTACAGGCCAGGTCTATTATAATACCGGCCAGGTCTATTATAAAACAGGCCAGGTCTTTTATACTACAGACCAGGTCTATTATAATACAGACCATGCCTATTATAATACAGGCCAGGTCTTTTATTATACAGACCAGGTGTATTATAATACAGGACTGATCTATTATAATACAAGCAAGGTCTATTATAATACAGACCAGGTCTATTATAATACAGGCCAGGTATATTATAATACAGAACAGGTATATTATAATGCAGGCCTGGTCTATTAAAATACAGACCAGGTATATTATAATACAGGCAAGGTCTATTATAATACAGGTCATTTCTATTATAACACAGGCCAGGTCTATTATTAATCAGGCCAGTTCTATAATAATACAGGCCAGGTCTATTATTAAACTAGCCAAGTCTATTATACAGGCCAGGTCTGCAGGCCAGGTCTAGTATAATACAGGTCGGGTCTATTATAATACAGGCCAGGTCTATTATAATACAGGCCATGTCTATTATAATACAGGCCAGCTCTATTCAAATACAGACCAGGTCTATTATAATACAGGCCAGGTCTATTATAATACGAGACAGGTCTTTTATACCACAGACCAGGTCTATTATAATACAGACCATGCCTATTATAATACAGGCCAGGTCTATTATAATACCGGCCAGGTCTATTATAAAACAGGCCAGGTCTTTTATACTACAGACCAGGTCTATTATAATACAGACCATGCCTATTATAATACAGGCCAGGTCTTTTATTATACAGACCAGGTGTATTATAATACAGGACTGATCTATTATAATACAAGCAAGGTCTATTATAATACAGACCAGGTCTATTATAATACAGGCCAGGTATATTATAATACAGAACAGGTATATTATAATGCAGGCCTGGTCTATTAAAATACAGACCAGGTATATTATAATACAGGCAAGGTCTATTATAATACAGGTCATTTCTATTATAACACAGGCCAGGTCTATTATTAATCAGGCCAGTTCTATAATAATACAGGCCAGGTCTATTATTAAACTAGCCAAGTCTATTATACAGGCCAGGTCTGCAGGCCAGGTCTAGTATAATACAGGTCGGGTCTATTATAATACAGGCCAGGTCTATTATAATACAGGCCATGTCTATTATAATACAGGCCAGCTCTATTCAAATACAGACCAGGTCTATTATAATACAGGCCAGGTCTATTATAATACGAGACAGGTCTTTTATACCACAGACCAGGTCTATTATAATACAGACCATGCCTATTATAATACAGGCCAGGTCTATTATAATACAAACCAGTTCAATTATAATACAGGCCAGGTCTTTTATAACACAGACCAGGTCTATTATAATACAGAACAGGTATATTATAATACGGGCCTGGTCTATTAAAATACAGACCAGGTATATTAAAATACAGGCCAGGTCTATTATAATACAGGCCATTTCTATTATAATACAGACCAGGTCTATTATTAAACAGGCCAAGTCTATTATACAGGCCAGGTCTATTATAATACAGGCCAGGTCTGTTATAATACAGGCCGGGTCTATTATAATACAGGACAGCTGTAACGGTAGTCCTCCTCCTCTTCAACCGAAGCGGAGGAGTAGTTATTGAACCAAGGCGCAGCGGGTTGTGATGACATAATTTATTTACAGAAAGACGAAAAACACGAACTTCACTATAAACTAACAAAACAACAAAACGGAGTAGACAAACCTGGACATGCGAACTTCCATAAAACGCAGAACTCACGAACAGGAAAAAATGACTACACAAAATGACGATGTACAAAAACAAACCAAACAGTCCCGTATGGTGCGACAAACACTGACACAGGAGACAACCACCCACAACGAACACTGTGAAACAACCTACCTAAATATGACTCTCAATTAGAGGAAAACGCCAAACACCTGCCTCAAATTAAGAGCCATACCAGGCAACCCTTAAACCAACATAGAAACAGAAAACATAGAATGCCCACCCAAACTCACGTCCTGACCAACTAACACATACAACAAACTAACAGAAATAGGTCAGGAACGTGACATAACCCCCCCCCTTAAGGTGCGAACTCCGGGCGCACCAGCACAAAGTCTAGGGGAGGGTCTGGGTGGGCATCTGACCACGGTGGTGGCTCAGGCTAACAGGCCAGGTCTATTATAGTACAGGCCAGGTCTATTATAATCCAGGCCAGGTCTATTATTATACATGCCATGTCTACAGGCCAGGTCTATTATAATACCGGCCAGGTCTATTGTATAACAGGCCAGGTCTATTATAATACAGACCAGGTCTATTATAATACAGACTAGGTCTATTAAATTACAGACCATGTCTATTATAATACAGGTCAGGTCTATTATAGTACAGGCCAGGTCTACAGTTCAGGTCTATTATAATATAGGCCTGGTCTATTATTTTACCGGCCATGTCTATTATAATACAGGCCATGTCTATTATAATACAGGCCAGGTTTACAGTCCAGGTATATTATAATACAGGCCAGGTCTATTATAATACAGGCCAGGCCTAAAGGCCAGGTCTATTATAATACAGACCAGGTCTATTAAATTACAGACCAGGTCTATTATAATACAGGCCAGGTCTATTATAATACAGGCCAGGTCTATTATTATACATGTCATGTCTACAGGCCAGGTCTATTGTAATACAGGCCAGGTCTTTTATATTACAGTCCATGTCTATTATAATACAGTCCAGGTCTATTAAATTACAGACCAGGTCTATTATAATACAGGCCAGGTCTATTATTGTACAGGCCAGGATTACAGGCCAGGTCTAGTATAATACAGGTCAGGTCTATTATAATACAGACCAGGTCTATTATAATACAGGCCAGGTCTATTATAATACAGGCCAGGTCATCAAGCCAGGTCTATTATTATATAGGCCAGGTCTATTATAATATAGAACAGGTATATTATAATACAGGCCTGATCTATTATAATACAGGCCAGGTCTATTATAATACATACCAAGTCTATTATAATGCAGGCCAGGTCTAAAGGCCAGGTCTATTATAATACAGACCAGGTCTATTAAATTACAGACCAGGTCTATTATAATACAGGCCAGGTCTATTATAATACAGGCCAGGTCATCAAGCCAGGTCTATTATTATATAGGCCAGGTCTATTATAATATAGACCAGGTATATTATAATACAGACCATGTCTATTATAATACAGGCCAGGTCTATTATAATACAAACCAGTTCAATTATAACACAGGCCAGGTCTATTATAATACAGGCCAGGTGTATTATTAAACAAGCCAAGTCTATTATACAGGCCAGGTCTGCAGGCCAGGTCTATTATAATACAGGCCAGGACTATTATAATACATGCCAGGTCTATTACATTACAGACAATGTCTATTATAACACAGGTCAGGTCTATTATAATACAGGCCAGGTCTATTATATTACAGGCCAGGTCTATTATAATACAGGCCAGGTCTATTATGATACAGGCCAGGTCTATTATAATACAGGCCAGATCTATTATAATACAGGCCAGGTCTATTATGATACAGGCCTGGTCTATTATAGTACAGGCCAGGTCTATTATAATACAGACCAGGACTATTATAATACAGGCCAGGTCTATTATAATACAGGCAAGGTCTATTACATTGCAGACCAGGTATATTATAATACAGGCCAGGTCTATTATAATACAGGCCATGTCTATTATATTACCGGCCAGGTCTATTATAATTTAGGCCAGGTCTATTATGATACAGGCCTGGTCCATTATAATACAGGCCAGGTCTATTATAATACATACCAGGTCTATTATAATACAGGCCAGGTCTAAAGGCCAGGTCTATTATAATACAGACCAGGTCTATTAAATTACAGACCAGGTCTATTATAATACAGGTGAGGTCTATTATAGTACATGTCAGGTCTATTATAATACAGGCCAGTTCTATTATTATACAGGCCAGGTCTATTATATTACAGGCCATGTCTATTAAAATACAGTCCATGTCTATTAAATTACAGACCAGTTCTATTATATTACATGCCAGGTCTATTATAGTACAGGCCAGGTCTATTATAATACAGGCCAGGTCAATTTTAATACAGGCCAGGTCTATTATAATACAGGCCAGGACTACAGGCCAGGCCAATTATAATACAGACCAGTTCTATTAAATTACAGACCAGGTCTATTATAATACAGGTCAGGTCTATTATAATACAGGCCAGGTCTGTTATAATACAGGCCAGTTCTACAGGCCATATCTATTATAATACAGGCCAGGCCTATTATATTACAGGCCAGTTCTATTGTTATACAGGCCAGGTCTATTATAATACAGACCAGGTCTACTGGCCAGGTCTATAATAATACAGACCAGGTGTATTATAATACAGGCCATGTATATTATAATACAGGCCAGGTCTATTTTAATACAGGCCAGGTCTACAGTCCAGGTCTATTATAATACAGAACAGGTCTATTAAATTACAGACCAGGTCTATTATAATACAGGCCAGGTCATCAGGCCAGGTATGTTATTATATAAGCCAGGTCTATTATAATACAGACCAGGTATATTATAATACAGACCAGGTCTATTATAATAATGGTCAGGTCTATTATAATACAGACAAGGTCTGTTATAATACAGAACAGGTCATCAGGCCAGGTATGTTATTATATAAGCCAGGTCTATTATAATACAGACCAGGTATATTATAATACCGGCCAGGTCTATTATAATACAGGCCAGGTCTATTACAGTACAGGACAAGTCTACAGGTCTTTATTATAATAGACCTGGACTTTATTATAATAGACCTGGTTTGTACTATAATATACATGGTCTGTATTATAATAGACCTGGACTGTAGACCTGGCCTGTATTATAATAGACCTGGTCTGTAATTTAAAAGACCTGGTCTGTATTATAATAGACCTGGCCTGTAGACCTGGCCTGTATTATAATAGACCTGGCCTGTATTATAATAGACCTGGTCTGTAATTTAATAGACCTGGTCTGTATTATAATAGACCTGGCCTGTATTATAATAGACCTGGCCTGTAATATAATATGCCTGGCCTGTATTATAATAGACCTGGCCTGTATTATAATAGACATGGCCTGTAGACCTGGCCTATATTATAACAGACCTGGCCTGTAATATAATAGACCTGGCCTGTATTATAATAGACCTGGCCAGTAATATAATAGACCTGGCCTGTATTATAATGACCTGACCTGTGGACCTGGCCTGTGTTATAATAGACCTTGTCTACAGGCCAGGTCTATTATAATAAAGGCCAGGTCTTTTATAATACAGACATGGCATGCATAATAATAGACCTGGACTGTATTATAATAGACCTGGCCTGTACTATAATAGAACTCTCCTGTATTATAATAGACCTGACCTGTAGACCTGTCTTGTATTATAATAGACCTGGTCTGCATTTGAATAGAGCTGGCCTGCAGACCTGGCCTGTATAATAGACGTGGCTTGTTTAATAATTGACCTGGCCTGTATTATAATAGAACTAGCCTCGAATATAATAGACCTGGCCTGTATTATTATAGAACTGGCCTGTTTAATAATAGACCTGGTCTGTACTATAATATACATGGTCTGTATTATAATAGACCTGGCCTTTATTATAAAAGACCTGGCCTGTAGACCAGGCCTGTACTATTATAGACCTGACCTGTATTATAATAGACCTGGCCTGTAGACCAGGCCTGTATTTTAATAGATCTTGCCTGTATTATAATAGATCTGGCCTGTATTATAATATACCTGGTCTTTATTATAATAGACCTGGCCTGTAGTATAATAGACCTGGTCTTTGTTATAATAGACCTGGCCTGTATTATGATAGGCCTGGCGGTTATTATACTATACCTGGCCTGTAGATCTGGCCTATATAATAATATACCTGGCCTGTATAATAATACACCTGATCTGCATTATAATATACCTGGCCTGTATTATAATAGACCTGTTCTGTATTATAATAGACCTGGCATGTAGACCAGGCCTGTATTATAATAGACCTGGCCTGTATTATAATAGACCTGGCCTGTATTATAATAGACCTGGTCTGTATTATAAAAGACCTGGCCTGTATTATAATAGACCTGGCCTGTTGACGTGACCTGTATTACAATAGACCTGGTCTTTATTATAATAGACCTGACCTGTAGACCAGGCCTGTATTATAATAGACCTGGCTTGTATTATAATAGATCAGGCCTGTATTATAATACACCTGGTCTGTATTATAAAAGACCTGGCCTGTATTATAATATAACTGGTTTGAAATATAATAGACCTGGCCAGTATTATAATAGACCTGTTCTGTATTATAATAGACCTGGCCTGTAGACCTGGCCTGTATTATAAAAGACCTAGACTGTATTATAATAGACATGGCCTGTATTATAATAGACCTGGCCGGTATTATAATAGACCTGTTCTGTATTATAATAGACCTGGCCTGTAGACCTGGCCTGTATTATAAAAGACCTAGACTGTATTATAATAGACCTGTTCTGTATTATAATAGACCTGGCCTGTAGACCTGGCCTGTATAATAATTGACCTTGTCTGTATTATAAAAGACCTGGCCCTTATTATAATAGACCTAGTCTGTATAATAATATACCTGGCCTGTATCATAATAGACCTGGTCTGTATTATAATAGACCTGGCCTGTATTATAATAGACCTGGCCTGTATTATAATAGACCTGGCCGGTATTATAATAGACCTGGCCTGTAGACCTGTCCTGTATTATAATAGACCTGGTCTGTAAACTTTGCCTGTATTAAAATAGACTTGGCCTGTATTATAATATACATGGCCTGTAATATAATAGACCTGGCCTGTATTATAATATACATGGCCTGTAATATAATAGACCTGGCCTGTATTATAATATACCTGTAATGTACTATAATAGACCTGGCCAGTATTATAATAGACATGGTCTGTATTTTAATAGACCTGGTCTTTAATATAAAAGACCTGGCCTGTAGACCTGGCTGTATTATAATAGACCAGGCCTGTATTATAATATACCTGTAATGTACTATAATAGACCTGACCTGCATTATAATAGACCTGGTCTGTAATTAAATTGACCTGGTCTGTATTATAATAGACCTGGCTTGTATTAAAATAGACCTGGTCTGTATTATAATAGACCTGTTCTGTATTATAATAGACATGTTCTGTATTTTAATAGACCTGGCCTGTAATATAATAGACCTGGCCTGTATTATAATTGACCTGGCCTGTAATATAATAGACCTTGCCTGTATTATAATAGACCTGGCCTCTAATATAATAGACCTGGCCTGTATTATAATTGACCTGGCCTGTATTATAATAGACCTGGCCTGTATTATAATACACCTTTCCTGTATTATAATATACCTGGTCTTTATTATAAATATACATGGTCTGTATTATAAAATACCTGGGCTTTATTATACAAGACCTGGTCTGTATTTTAATAGACCTGGCCTGTATTATAATATACCTGGCCTGTATTATAATAGGCCTGTATTATAATAGTTCTGGTCTGTATCATAATAGACCTGACCTGTATTATACTAGACCTGGCCTGTAATCCTGGCCTTTACTGTAATCGACCTGGCCCGTATTATAAACGACCTGGTCTGTAATTTAATAGACCTGGTCTGTATTATAATAGACCTGGCCTGTAGAACTGGCCTGTATTATAAAAGACCTGGCATGTATTATAATAGACCTGGTCTGTATTATAATAGACTTGGTCTGTATTATAATAGACCTGGCCTGTATTATAATAGACCTAGCCTGTATTATACTAGACCTGGCCTGTATTATACTAGACCTGGCCTGTAGACCTGGCCTGGATAATAGACTTGGCCTGATTAATATTAGACCTTGGCCTGTATTATAATATAACTTGAGTGTATTATAATAGACCTGGCCTGTATTATAAGAGACCTGGCCGGTATTATAATAGACCTGGCCTGTATTTTAATAGACCAGGCCTGTATTATAATAGACATGGCCTGTATTATAATATACCTGGTCTGTATTATAAATAGACCTGGTCTGTACTATAAAAGACATGGCCTGTATTATAATATACCTGGCCTGTAATATAACAGACCTGGTCTGTATTATAATAGACCTGGTCTGTATTTGAATAGAGCCGGCCTGTATTATCATAGACCTGACCTGTATTATATTAAACCTGGCCTTTCTTATACTAGACCTGGCCTGTATTATAATAGACCTGGCCTGTATTATAATAGACCTGATCTGTATTACTCTACTTTAGACCAGGGCCATATTCCCTATATAATCCTCTACTTTAGACCGGGGCCATATTCCCTATATAATCCTCTACTTTAGACCAGGGCCATATTCCCTATATAATACTCTACTGTAGACCATGGCCCTATTCCCTATATAACACTCTACTGTAGACCAGGGCCCTATTCCCTATATAATACTCTACTTTGGACCAGGGCCATATTCCCTATATAATCCTCTACTTTAGACCGGGGCCATATTCCCTATATAATCCTCTACTTTAGACCAGGGCCATATTCCCTATATAATACTCTACTGTAGACCATGGCCCTATTCCCTATATAACACTCTACTGTAGACCAGGGCCCTATTCCCTATATAATACTCTACTTTGGACCAGGGCCATATTCCCTATATAATACTCTACTTTAGACCAGGGCCCTATTCCCTATATAATACTATACTTTAGACCAGGGCCCTATTCCCTATATAATACTCTACTGTAGACCAGGGCCCTATTCCCTATATAATCCTCTAATGTAGACCAGGGCCCTATTCCCTATATAATACTCTACTTTAGACCAGGGCCCTGTACCCTATATAATACTCTACTTTAGACTAGGGCCCTATTCCCTATGTAATACTCTACTTTAGACCAGGGTCCTATTCCATATATAATAATCTACTTTAGACCAGGGCCCTATTCCCTATATAATACTCTACTGTAGACCATGGCCCTATTCCCCATATAATACTCTACTTTAGACCAGGGCCCTATTTCCTATATAATACTCTACTGTAGACCAGGGCCCTATTCCCTATATAATCCTCTACTTTAGACCAGGGCCATATTCCCTATATAATACTATACTGTAGACCAGGATCCTATTCCCTATATAATACTCCACTGTAGACCAGGGCGATATTCCCAATATAATACTCTACTTTAAACCAGGGCCCTATTCCCTATATAATACCCTACTTTAGACCAGGGCCCTATTCCCTATTTAATACTCTACTTAAGACCATGGCCCTATTCCCTATATAATACTCTACTTAAGACCAGGTCCCTAATCCCTATAAAATCCTCTACTTTAGACCGGGGCCATATTCCCTATATAATCCTCTACTTCAGACCAGGGCCATATTCCCTATATAATACTCTATTGTAGACCAGGGCCCTATTCCCTATATAACACTCTACTGTAAAACAGGGCCCTATTCCCTATATAATACTCTACTGTAGACCAGGGCCCTATTCCCTATATAATACTCTGCTTTAGACAAGGGCACTATTCCCTATATAATACTCTACTTTAGACCAGGGCCATATTCCCTATATAATACTCTACTTTAGACCAGGTCCATATTCCCTTTATAATACTCCTCTTTAGACCAGGGCCCTATTCCTTATATAATACTCTACTTAAGACCATGGCCCTATTCCCTATATAATACAGACCAGGGCCCTATTCCCTATATAATACTCTACTTCAGACCAGGGCCCTATTCCCTATATAATACTCTACTGTAGACCAGGGCGATATTCCCAATATAATACTCTACTTTAAACCAGGGCCCTATTCCCTATATAATACCCTACTTTAGACCAGGGCCCTCTTCCCTATTTAATACTCTACTTAAGACCATGGCCCTATTCCCTATATAATACTCTACTTAAGACCAGGGCCCTATTCCCTATAAAATCCTCTACTTTAGACCGGGGCCATATTCCCTATATAATCCTCTACTTTAGACCAGGGCCATATTCCCTATATAATACTCTACTGTAGACCAGGGCCCTATTCCCTATATAACACTCTTCTGTAAAACAGGGCCCTATTCCCTATATAATACTCTACTGTAGACCAGGGCCCTATTCCCTATATAATACTCTGCTTTAGACCAGGGCCCTATTCCCTATATAATACTCTACTGTAGACCAGGGCCCTATTCCCTATATAATACTCTACTTTAGACCGGGGCCCTATTCCCTATATAATACCCTACTTTAGACCAGGGCCCTATTCCCTATATAATACTCTACTTTAGATCAGGGCCCTATTCCCTATATAATACTCTACTTTAGACCAGGGCCATATTCCCTATATAATACTCTACTTTAGACCAGGTCCATATTCCCTTTATAATACTCCTCTTTAGACCAGGGCCCTATTCCTTATATAATACTCTACTTAAGACCATGGCCCTATTCCCTATATAATACAGACCAGGGCCCTATTCCCTATATAATACTCTACTTCAGACCAGGGCCCTATTCACTATATAATACTCTACTGTAGACCAGGGCCCTATTCCCTATATAATACTCTACTTTAGACCAGGGGCCCTATTTCCTATATAATACCCTACTTTAGACCAGGGCCCTATTCCCTATATAATACTCTACTTTAGACCAGGGCCCTATTCCCTATATAATACTCTACTTTAGACCAGGGCCCTATTCCCTATATAATACTCTACTGTAGAACAGGGCCCTATTCCCTATATAATCCTCTACTTTAGACCAGGGCCATATTCCCTATATAAAACTCTACTTTAGACCAGGATCCTATTCCCTATATAATACTCTACTTTAGACCAGGGCCCTATTCCCTATATAATACTCTACTGTAGAACAGGGCCCTATTCCCTATATAATACTCTACTTAAGACCATGGCCCTATTCCCCATATAATACTCTACTTTAGACCAGGGCCCTATTCCCTATATAATACTCTACTGTAGACCAGGGCCCTATTCCCTATATAATTCTCTACTTTAGACCAGGGCCCTATTCCCTATATAATACTCTACTTTAGACCAGGGCCCTATTCCCTATATAAGACTCTACTTTAGACCAGGGCCCTATTCCCTATATAATACTCTACTGTAGAACAGGGCCCTATTCCCTATATAATCCTCTACTTTAGACCAGGGCCATATTCCCGATATAAAACTCTACTTTAGACCAGGATCCTATTCCCTATATAATACTCTACTGTAGACCAGGGCAATATTCCCAATATAATACTCTACTTTAAACCAGGGCCCTATTCCCTATAAAATACTCTACTTTAGACCAGGGCCCTATTCCCTATATAATACTCTACTTAAGACCATGGCCCTATTCCCCATATAATACTCTACTTTAGACCAGGGCCCTATTCCCTATATAAAACTCTACTGTAGACCAGGGCCCTATTCCCTATATAATACTCTACTTTAGACCAGGGCCATATTCCCCATATAATACTCTACTTTAGACCAGGGCCCTATTCCCTATATAAAACTCTACCGTAGACCAGGGCCCTATTCCCTATATAATACTCTACCGTAGACCAGGGCCCTATTCCCCATATAATACTCTACTTCAGACCAGGGCCCTATTCCCTATATAAAACTCTACTGTAGACCAGGGCCCTATTCCCTATATAATACTCTACTTTAGACCAGGGCCCTATTCCCTATATAATACTCTACTTTAAACCAGGGCCCTATTCCCTATGTAATACCCTACTGTAGAACAGGGCCCTATTCCCTATACAATCCTCTACTTTAGACCAGGGCCATATTCCCTATATAATCCTCTACTTTAGACCAGGGTCCTATTCCCTATATAATACTGTACTTTAGACCAGGGCCCTGTACCCTATATAATACTCTACTTTAGACCAGGGCCCTATTCCCTATACAATCCTCTACTGTAGACCAGGGCCCTATTCCCTATACAATCCTCTACTTTAGACCAGGGCCATATTCCCTATATAAAACTCTACTTTAGACCAGGATCCTATTCCCTATATAATACTCTACTGTAGACCAGGGCGAGATTCCCAATATAATACTCTACTTTAAACCAGGGCCCTATTCCCTATAAAATACTCTACTTTAGACCAGGGCCCTATTCCCTATATAATACTCTACTTAAGACCATGGCCCTATTCCCCATATAATACTCTACTTTAGACCAGGGCCCTATTCCCTATATAATACTCTACTTTAGACCAGTGCCCTATTCCCTATATAATACTCTACTTTAGACCAGGGCCCTATTCCCTATATAATACTCTACAGTAGAACAGGGCCCTATTCCCTATATAATCCTCTACTTTAGACCAGGGCCCTATTCCCAATATAATACTCTACTTTAGACCAGGGCCATATTCCCTAAATAAAACTTTACTTTAGACCAGGATCCTATTCCCTATATAATACTCTACTGTAGACCAGGGCGATATTCCCAATATAATACTCTACTTTAAACCAGGGCCCTATTCCCTATAAAATACTCTACTTTAGACCAGGGCCCTATTCCCTATATAATACTCTACTTTAGACCAGGGCCCTATTCCCTATATAATCCTCTACTGTAGACCAGGGCCCTATTCCCTATATAATACTCTACTTTAGACCAGGGCCCTGTACCCTATATAATACTCTACTTTAGACTAGGGCCCTATTCCCTATGTAATACTCTACTTTAGACCAGGGTCCTATTCCATATATAATAATCTACTTTAGACCAGGGCCCTATTCCCTATATAATACTCTACTGTAGACCATGGCCCTATTCCCCATATAATATTCTACTTTAGACCAGGGCCCTATTTCCTATATAATACTCTACTGTAGACCAGGGCCCTATTCCCTATATAATCCTCTACTTTAGACCAGGGCCATATTCCCTATATAATACTCTACTGTAGACCAGGATCCTATTCCCTATATAATACTCTACTGTAGACCAGGGCGATATTCCCAATATAATACTCTACTTTAAACCAGGGCCCTATTCCCTATAAAATCCTCTACTTTAGACCAGGGCCCTATTCCCAATATAATACTCTACTTTAGACCAGGGCCATATTCCCTAAATAAAACTTTACTTTAGACCAGGATCCTATTCCCTATATAATACTCTACTGTAGACCAGGGCGATATTCCCAATATAATACTCTACTTTAAACCAGGGCCCTATTCCCTATATAATACTCTACTGTAGACCAGGGCCCTATTCCCTATATAATACTCTACTT
Source organism: Salvelinus fontinalis (assembly GCF_029448725.1). Classification (NCBI taxonomy): domain Eukaryota; kingdom Metazoa; phylum Chordata; class Actinopteri; order Salmoniformes; family Salmonidae; genus Salvelinus; species Salvelinus fontinalis. The sequence goes on along the minus strand of NW_026600441.1, from coordinate 188,722 downwards.
TAGACCGGGGCCCTATTCCCTATATAATACCCTACTTTAGACCAGGGCCCTATTCCCTATATAATACTCTACTTTAGATCAGGGCCCTATTCCCTATATAATACTCTACTTTAGACCAGGGCCATATTCCCTATATAATACTCTACTTTAGACCAGGTCCATATTCCCTTTATAATACTCCTCTTTAGACCAGGGCCCTATTCCTTATATAATACTCTACTTAAGACCATGGCCCTATTCCCTATATAATACAGACCAGGGCCCTATTCCCTATATAATACTCTACTTCAGACCAGGGCCCTATTCACTATATAATACTCTACTGTAGACCAGGGCCCTATTCCCTATATAATACTCTACTTTAGACCGGGGCCCTATTCCCTATATAATACCCTACTTTAGACCAGGGCCCTATTCCCTATATAATACTCTACTTTAGACCAGGGCCCTATTCCCTATATAAGACTCTACTTTAGACCAGGGCCCTATTCCCTATATAATACTCTACTGTAGAACAGGGCCCTATTCCCTATATAATCCTCTACTTTAGACCAGGGCCATATTCCCTATATAAAACTCTACTTTAGACCAGGATCCTATTCCCTATATAATACTCAACTTTAGACCAGGGACCTATTCCCTATATAATACTCTACTGTAGAACAGGGCCCTATTCCCTATATAATACTCTACTTAAGACCATGGCCCTATTCCCCATATAATACTCTACTTTAGACCAGGGCCCTATTCCCTATATAATACTCTACTGTAGACCAGGGCCCTATTCCCTATATAATTCTCTACTTTAGACCAGGGCCCTATTCCCTATATAATACTCTACTTTAGACCAGGGCCCTATTCCCTATATAAGACTCTACTTTAGACCAGGGCCCTATTCCCTATATAATACTCTACTGTAGAACAGGGCCCTATTCCCTATATAATCCTCTACTTTAGACCAGGGCCATATTCCCGATATAAAACTCTACTTTAGACCAGGATCCTATTCCCTATATAATACTCTACTGTAGACCAGGGCAATATTCCCAATATAATACTCTACTTTAAACCAGGGCCCTATTCCCTATAAAATACTCTACTTTAGACCAGGGCCCTATTCCCTATATAATACTCTACTTAAGACCATGGCCCTATTCCCCATATAATACTCTACTTTAGACCAGGGCCCTATTCCCTATATAAAACTCTACTGTAGACCAGGGCCCTATTCCCTATATAATACTCTACTTTAGACCAGGGCCATATTCCCCATATAATACTCTACTTTAGACCAGGGCCCTATTCCCTATATAAAACTCTACCGTAGACCAGGGCCCTATTCCCTATATAATACTCTACCGTAGACCAGGGCCCTATTCCCCATATAATACTCTACTTCAGACCAGGGCCCTATTCCCTATATAAAACTCTACTGTAGACCAGGGCCCTATTCCCTATATAATACTCTACTTTAGACCAGGGCCCTATTCCCTATATAATACTCTACTTTAAACCAGGGCCCTATTCCCTATATAATACCCTACTGTAGAACAGGGCCCTATTCCCTATACAATCCTCTACTTTAGACCAGGGCCATATTCCCTATATAATCCTCTACTTTAGACCAGGGTCCTATTCCCTATATAATACTGTACTTTAGACCAGGGCCCTGTACCCTATATAATACTCTACTTTAGACCAGGGCCCTATTCCCTATACAATCCTCTACTGTAGACCAGGGCCCTATTCCCTATACAATCCTCTACTTTAGACCAGGGCCATATTCCCTATATAAAACTCTACTTTAGACCAGGATCCTATTCCCTATATAATACTCTACTGTAGACCAGGGCGAGATTCCCAATATAATACTCTACTTTAAACCAGGGCCCTATTCCCTATAAAATACTCTACTTTAGACCAGGGCCCTATTCCCTATATAATACTCTACTTAAGACCATGGCCCTATTCCCCATATAATACTCTACTTTAGACCAGGGCCCTATTCCCTATATAATACTCTACTTTAGACCAGTGCCCTATTCCCTATATAATACTCTACTTTAGACCAGGGCCCTATTCCCTATATAATACTCTACAGTAGAACAGGGCCCTATTCCCTATATAATCCTCTACTTTAGACCAGGGCCCTATTCCCAATATAATACTCTACTTTAGACCAGGGCCATATTCCCTAAATAAAACTTTACTTTAGACCAGGATCCTATTCCCTATATAATACTCTACTGTAGACCAGGGCGATATTCCCAATATAATACTCTACTTTAAACCAGGGCCCTATTCCCTATAAAATACTCTACTTTAGACCAGGGCCCTATTCCCTATATAATACTCTACTTTAGACCAGGGCCCTATTCCCTATATAATCCTCTACTGTAGACCAGGGCCCTATTCCCTATATAATACTCTACTTTAGACCAGGGCCCTGTACCCTATATAATACTCTACTTTAGACTAGGGCCCTATTCCCTATGTAATACTCTACTTTAGACCAGGGTCCTATTCCATATATAATAATCTACTTTAGACCAGGGCCCTATTCCCTATATAATACTCTACTGTAGACCATGGCCCTATTCCCCATATAATACTCTACTTTAGACCAGGGCCCTATTTCCTATATAATACTCTACTGTAGACCAGGGCCCTATTCCCTATATAATCCTCTACTTTAGACCAGGGCCATATTCCCTATATAATACTCTACTGTAGACCAGGATCCTATTCCCTATATAATACTCTACTGTAGACCAGGGCGATATTCCCAATATAATACTCTACTTTAAACCAGGGCCCTATTCCCTATAAAATCCTCTACTTTAGACCAGGGCCCTATTCCCAATATAATACTCTACTTTAGACCAGGGCCATATTCCCTAAATAAAACTTTACTTTAGACCAGGATCCTATTCCCTATATAATACTCTACTGTAGACCAGGGCGATATTCCCAATATAATACTCTACTTTAAACCAGGGCCCTATTCCCTATATAATACTCTACTGTAGACAAGGGCCCTATTCCCTATATAATACTCTACTTTAGACCGGGGCCCTATTCCCTATATAATACCCTACTTTAGACCAGGGCCCTATTCCCTATATAATACTCTACTTTAGATCAGGGCCCTATTCCCTATATAATACTCTACTTTAGACCAGGGCCATATTCCCTATATAATACTCTACTTTAGACCAGGTCCATATTCCCTTTATAATACTCCTCTTTAGACCAGGGCCCTATTCCTTATATAATACTCTACTTAAGACCATGGCCCTATTCCCTATATAATACAGACCAGGGCCCTATTCCCTATATAATACTCTACTTCAGACCAGGGCCCTATTCACTATATAATACTCTACTGTAGACCAGGGCCCTATTCCCTATATAATACTCTACTTTAGACCGGGGCCCTATTCCCTATATAATACCCTACTTTAGACCAGGGCCCTATTCCCTATATAATACTCTACTTTAGACCAGGGCCCTATTCCCTATATAATACTCTACTTTAGACCAGGGCCCTATTCCCTATATAATACTCTACTGTAGAACAGGGCCCTATTCCCTATATAATCCTCTACTTTAGACCAGGGCCATATTCCCTATATAAAACTCTACTTTAGACCAGGATCCTATTCCCTATATAATACTCTACTTTAGACCAGGGACCTATTCCCTATATAATACTCTACTGTAGAACAGGGCCCTATTCCCTATATAATACTCTACTTAAGACCATGGCCCTATTCCCCATATAATACTCTACTTTAGACCAGGGCCCTATTCCCTATATAATACTCTACTGTAGACCAGGGCCCTATTCCCTATATAATTCTCTACTTTAGACCAGGGCCCTATTCCCTATATAATACTCTACTTTAGACCAGGGCCCTATTCCCTATATAAGACTCTACTTTAGACCAGGGCCCTATTCCCTATATAATACTCTACTGTAGAACAGGGCCCTATTCCCTATATAATCCTCTACTTTAGACCAGGGCCATATTCCCGATATAAAACTCTACTTTAGACCAGGATCCTATTCCCTATATAATACTCTACTGTAGACCAGGGCAATATTCCCAATATAATACTCTACTTTAAACCAGGGCCCTATTCCCTATAAAATACTCTACTTTAGACCAGGGCCCTATTCCCTATATAATACTCTACTTAAGACCATGGCCCTATTCCCCATATAATACTCTACTTTAGACCAGGGCCCTATTCCCTATATAAAACTCTACTGTAGACCAGGGCCCTATTCCCTATATAATACTCTACTTTAGACCAGGGCCATATTCCCCATATAATACTCTACTTTAGACCAGGGCCCTATTCCCTATATAAAACTCTACCGTAGACCAGGGCCCTATTCCCTATATAATACTCTACCGTAGACCAGGGCCCTATTCCCCATATAATACTCTACTTCAGACCAGGGCCCTATTCCCTATATAAAACTCTACTGTAGACCAGGGCCCTATTCCCTATATAATACTCTACTTTAGACCAGGGCCCTATTCCCTATATAATACTCTACTTTAAACCAGGGCCCTATTCCCTATATAATACCCTACTGTAGAACAGGGCCCTATTCCCTATACAATCCTCTACTTTAGACCAGGGCCATATTCCCTATATAATCCTCTACTTTAGACCAGGGTCCTATTCCCTATATAATACTGTACTTTAGACCAGGGCCCTGTACCTTATATAATACTCTACTTTAGACCAGGGCCCTATTCCCTATACAATCCTCTACTGTAGACCAGGGCCCTATTCCCTATACAATCCTCTACTTTAGACCAGGGCCATATTCCCTATATAATACTCTACTTTAGACCAGTGCCCTATTCCCTATATAATACTCTACTTTAGACCAGGGCCCTATTCCCTATATAATACTCTACAGTAGAACAGGGCCCTATTCCCTATATAATCCTCTACTTTAGACCAGGGCCCTATTCCCAATATAATACTCTACTTTAGACCAGGGCCATATTCCCTAAATAAAACTTTACTTTAGACCAGGATCCTATTCCCTATATAATACTCTACTGTAGACCAGGGCGATATTCCCAATATAATACTCTACTTTAAACCAGGGCCCTATTCCCTATAAAATACTCTACTTTAGACCAGGGCCCTATTCCCTATATAATACTCTACTTTAGACCAGGGCCCTATTCCCTATATAATACTCTACTGTAGACCAGGGCCCTATTCCCTATATAATCCTCTACTGTAGACCAGGGCCCTATTCCCTATATAATACTCTACTTTAGACCAGGGCCCTGTACCCTATATAATACTCTACTTTAGACTAGGGCCCTATTCCCTATGTAATACTCTACTTTAGACCAGGGTCCTATTCCATATATAATAATCTACTTTAGACCAGGGCCCTATTCCCTATATAATACTCTACTGTAGACCATGGCCCTATTCCCCATATAATACTCTACTTTAGACCAGGGCCATATTTCCTATATAATACTCTACTGTAGACCAGGGCCCTATTCCCTATATAATCCTCTACTTTAGACCAGGGCCATATTCCCTATATAATACTCTACTGTAGACCAGGATCCTATTCCCTATATAATACTCTACTGTAGACCAGGGCGATATTCCCAATATAATACTCTACTTTAAACCAGGGCCCTATTCCCTATATAATACCCTACTTTAGACCAGGGCCCTATTCCCTATTTAATACTCTACTTAAGACCATGGCCCTATTCCCTATATAATACTCTACTTAAGACCAGGGCCCTATTCCCTATAAAATCCTATACTTTAGACCGGGGCCATATTCCCTATATAATCCTCTACTTTAGACCAGGGCCATATTCCCTATATAATACTCTACTGTAGACCAGGGCCCTATTCCCTATATAACACTCTACTGTAAAACAGGGCCCTATTCCCTATATAATACTCTACTGTAGACCAGGGCCCTATTCCCTATATAATACTCTGCTTTAGACCAGGGCCCTATTCCCTATATAATACTCTACTTTAGACCAGGGCCATATTCCCTATATAATACTCTACTTTAGACCAGGTCCATATTCCCTTTATAATACTCCTCTTTAGACCAGGGCCCTATTCCTTATATAATACTCTACTTAAGACCATGGCCCTATTCCCTATATAATACAGACCAGGGCCCTATTCCCTATATAATACTCTACTTCAGACCAGGGCCCTATTCACTATATAATACTCTACTGTAGACCAGGGCCCTATTCCCTATCTAATACTCTACTTTAGACCGGGGCCCTATTCCCTATATAATACCCTACTTTAGACCAGGGCCCTATTCCCTATATAATACTCTACTTAGACCAGGGCCCTATTCCCTATATAATACTCTACTTTAGACCAGGGCCATATTCCCTATATAATAATCTACTTTAGACCAGGGCCCTATTCCCTATATAATACTCTACTGTAGACCATGGCCCTATTCCCCATATAATACTCTACTTTAGACCAGGGCCCTATTTCCTATATAATACTCTACTGTAGACCAGGGCCCTATTCCATATATAATAATCTACTTTAGACCAGGGCCCTATTCCCTATATAATACTCTACTGTAGACCATGGCCCTATTCCCCATATAATACTCTACTTTAGACCAGGGCCCTATTTCCTATATAATACTCTACTGTAGACCAAGGCCCTATTCCCTATATAATCCTCTACTTTAGACCAGGGCCATATTCCCTATATAATACTCTACTGTAGACCAGGATCCTATTCCCTATATAATACTCTACTGTAGACCAGGGCGATATTCCCAATATAATACTCTACTTTAAACCAGGGCCCTATTCCCTATATAATACCCTACTTTAGACCAGGGCCCTATTCCCTATTTAATACTCTACTTAAGACCATGGCCCTATTCCCTATATAATACTCTACTTAAGACCAGGGCCCTATTCCCTATAAAATCCTCTACTTTAGACCGGGGCCATATTCCCTATATAATCCTCTACTTTAGACCAGGGCCATATTCCCTATATAATACTCTACTGTAGACCAGGGCCCTATTCCCTATATAACACTCTACTGTAAAACAGGGCCCTATTCCCTATATAATACTCTACTGTAGACCAGGGCCTTATTCCCTATATAATACTCTGCTTTAGACCAGGGCCCTATTCCCTATATAATACTCTACTTTAGACCAGGGCCATATTCCCTATATAATACTCTACTTTAGACCAGGTCCATATTCCCTTTATAATACTCCTCTTTAGACCAGGGCCCTATTCCTTATATAATACTCTACTTAAGACCATGGCCCTATTCCCTATATAATACAGACCAGGGCCCTATTCCCTATATAATACTCTACTTCAGACCAGGGCCCTATTCACTATATAATACTCTACTGTAGACCAGGGCCCTATTCCCTATCTAATACTCTACTTTAGACCGGGGCCCTATTCCCTATATAATACCCTACTTTAGACCAGGGCCCTATTCCCTATATAATACTCTACTTAGACCAGGGCCCTATTCCCTATATAATACTCTACTTTAGACCAGGGCCATATTCCCTATATAAAACTCTACTTTAGACCAGGATCCTATTCCCTATATAATACTCTACTTTAGACCAGGGCCCTATTCCCTATATAATACTCTACTGTAGAACAGGGCCCTATTCCCTATATAATACTCTACTTAAGACCATGGCCCTATTCCCCATATAATACTCTACTTTAGACCAGGGCCCTATTCCCTATATAATACTCTACTGTAGACCAGGGCCCTATTCCCTATATAATTCTCTACTTTAGACCAGGGCCCTATTCCCTATATAATACTCTACTTTAGACCAGGGCCCTATTCCCTATATAAGACTCTACTTTAGACCAGGGCCCTATTCCCTATATAATACTCTACTGTAGAACAGGGCCCTATTCCCTATATTTACATTTACATTTAAGTCTATATATATAATCCTCTACTTTAGACCAGGGCCATATTCCCGATATAAAACTCTACTTTAGACCAGGATCCTATTTCCTATATAATACTCTACTGTAGACCAGGGCAATATTCCCAATATAATACTCTACTTTAAACCAGGGCCCTATTCCCTATAAAATACTCTACTTTAGACCAGGGCCCTATTCCCTATATAATACTCTACTTAAGACCATGGCCCTATTCCCCATATAATACTCTACTTTAGACCAGGGCCCTATTCCCTATATAATACTCTACTGTAGACCAGGGCCCTATTCCCTATATAATCCTCTACTGTAGACCAGGGCCCTATTCCCTATATAATACTCTACTTTAGACCAGGGCCCTGTACCCTATATAATACTCTACTTTAGACTAGGGCCCTATTCCCTATGTAATACTCTACTTTAGACCAGGGTCCTATTCCATATATAATAATCTACTTTAGACCAGGGCCCTATTCCCTATATAATACTCTACTGTAGACCATGGCCCTATTCCCCATATAATACTCTACTTTAGACCAGGGCCATATTTCCTATATAATACTCTACTGTAGACCAGGGCCCTATTCCCTATATAATCCTCTACTTTAGACCAGGGCCATATTCCCTATATAATACTCTACTGTAGACCAGGATCCTATTCCCTATATAATACTCTACTGTAGACCAGGGCGATATTCCCAATATAATACTCTACTTTAAACCAGGGCCCTATTCCCTATATAATACCCTACTTTAGACCAGGGCCCTATTCCCTATTTAATACTCTACTTAAGACCATGGCCCTATTCCCTATATAATACTCTACTTAAGACCAGGGCCCTATTCCCTATAAAATCCTATACTTTAGACCGGGGCCATATTCCCTATATAATCCTCTACTTTAGACCAGGGCCATATTCCCTATATAATACTCTACTGTAAAACAGGGCCCTATTCCCTATATAATACTCTACTGTAGACCAGGGCCTTATTCCCTATATAATACTCTACTTTAAACCAGGCCCTATTCCCTATATAATACCCTACTGTAGAACAGGGCCCTATTCCCTATACAATCCTCTACTTTAGACCAGGGCCATATTCCCTATATAATCCTCTACTTTAGACCAGGGTCCTATTCCCTATATAATACTGTACTTTAGACCAGGGCCCTGTACCCTATATAATACTCTACTTTAGACCAGGGCCCTATTCCCTATACAATCCTCTACTGTAGACCAGGGCCCTATTCCCTATACAATCCTCTACTTTAGACCAGGGCCATATTCCCTATATAAAACTCTACTTTAGACCAGGATCCTATTCCCTATATAATACTCTACTGTAGACCAGGGCGAGATTCCCAATATAATACTCTACTTTAAACCAGGGCCCTATTCCCTATAAAATACTCTACTTTAGACCAGGGCCCTATTCCTTATATAATACTCTACTTAAGACCATGGCCCTATTCCCCATATAATACTCTACTTTAGACCAGGGCCCTATGCCCTATATAATACTCTACTTTAGACCAGTGCCCTATTCCCTATATAATACTCTACAGTAGAACAGGGCCCTATTCCCTATATAATCCTCTACTTTAGACCAGGGCCCTATTCCCAATATAATACTCTACTTTAGACCAGGGCCATATTCCCTAAATAAAACTTTACTTCAGACCAGGATCCTATTCCCTATATAATACTCTACTGTAGACCAGGGCGATATTCCCAATATAATACTCTACTTTAAACCAGGGCCCTATTCCCTATAAAATACTCTACTTTAGACCAGGGCCCTATTCCCTAAATAATACTCTACTTTAGACCGGGGCCCTATTCCCTATATAATACCCTACTTTAGACCAGGGCCCTATTTCCTATATAATACTCTACTTTAGACCAGGGCCCTATTCCCTATATAATACTCTACTTTAGACCAGGGCCCTATTCCCTATATAATACTCTACTGTAGAACAGGGCCCTATTCCCTATATAATCCTCTACTTTAGACCAGGATCCTATTCCCTATATAATACTCTACTGTAGACCAGGGCAATATTCCCAATATAATACTCTACTTTAAACCAGGGCCCTATTCCCTATAAAATACTCTACTTTAGACCAGGGCCCTATTCCCTATATAATACTCTACTTAAGACCATGGCCCTATTCCCCATATAATACTCTACTTTAGACCAGGGCCCTATTCCCTATATAAAACTCTACTGTAGACCAGGGCCCTATTCCCTATATAATACTCTACTTTAGACCAGGGCCATATTCCCCATATAATACTCTACTTTAGACCAGGGCCCTATTCCCTATATAAAACTCTACCGTAGACCAGGGCCCTATTCCCTATATAATACTCTACCGTAGACCAGGGCCCTATTCCCCATATAATACTCTACTTCAGACCAGGGCCCTATTCCCTATATAAAACTCTACTGTAGACCAGGGCCCTATTCCCTATATAATACTCTACTGTAGAACAGGGCCCTATTCCCTATATAATCCTCTACTTTAGACCAGGATCCTATTCCCTATATAATACTCTACTGTAGACCAGGGCAATATTCCCAATATAATACTCTACTTTAAACCAGGGCCCTATTCCCTATAAAATACTCTACTTTAGACCAGGGCCCTATTCCCTATATAATACTCTACTTAAGACCATGGCCCTATTCCCCATATAATACTCTACTTTAGACCAGGGCCCTATTCCCTATATAAAACTCTACTGTAGAACAGGGCCCTATTCCCTATATAATACTCTACTTTAGACCAGGGCCATATTCCCCATATAATACTCTACTTTAGACCAGGGCCCTATTCCCTATATAAAACTCTACTGTAGACCAGGGCCCTATTCCCTATATAATACTCTACCGTAGACCAGGGCCCTCTTCCCCATATAATACTCTACTTCAGACCAGGGCCCTATTCCCTATATAAAACTCTACTGTAGACCAGGGCCCTATTCCCTATATAATACTCTACTTTAGACCAGGGCCCTATTCCCTATATAATACTCTACTTTAAACCAGGGCCCTATTCCCTATATAATACCCTACTGTAGAACAGGGCCCTATTCCCTATACAATCCTCTACTTTAGACCAGGGCCATATTCCCTATATAATCCTCTACTTTAGACCAGGGTCCTATTCCCTATATAATACTGTACTTTAGACCAGGGCCCTGTACCCTATATAATACTCTACTTTAGACCAGGGCCCTATTCCCTATACAATCCTCTACTGTAGACCAGGGCCCTTTTCCCTATACAATCCTCTACTTTAGACCAGGGCCATATTCCCTATATAAAACTCTACTTTAGACCAGGATCCTATTCCCTATATAATACTCTACTGTAGACCAGGGCGAGATTCCCAATTTAATACTCTACTTTAAACCAGGGCCCTATTCCCTATAAAATACTCTACTTTAGACCAGGGCCCTATTCCCTATATAATACTCTACTTAAGACCATGGCCCTATTCCCCATATAATACTCTACTTTAGACCAGGGCCCTATTCCCTATATAATACTCTACTTTAGACCAGTGCCCTATTCCCTATATAATACTCTACTTTAGACCAGGGCCATATTCCCTATATAATACTCTACAGTAGAACAGGGCCCTATTCCCTATATAATCCTCTACTTTAGACCAGGGCCCTATTCCCAATATAATACTCTACTTTAGACCAGGGCCATATTCCCTAAATAAAACTTTACTTTTGACCAGGGCCCTATTCCCTATATAATACTCTACTTTAGACCAGGGCCCTATTCCCTATATAATACTCTACTTTAGACCAGGGCCCTATTCCCTATATAACACTCTACTGTAGAACAGGGCCCTATTCCCTATATAATACTCTACTTAAGACCATGGCCCTATTCCCCATATAATACTCTACTTTAGACCAGGGCCCTATTCCCTATATAATACTCTACTGTAGACCAGGGCCCTATTCCCTATATAATTCTCTACTTTAGACCAGGGCCCTATTCCCTATATAATACTCTACTTTAGACCAGGGCCCTATTCCCTATATAACACTCTACTGTAGAACAGGGCCCTATTCCCTATATAATACTCTACTTAAGACCATGGCCCTATTCCCCATATAATACTCTACTTTAGACCAGGGCCCTATTCCCTATATAATACTCTACTGTAGACCAGGGCCCTATTCCCTATATAATTCTCTACTTTAGACCAGGGCCCTATTCCCTATATAATACTCTACTTTAGACCAGGGCCATATTCCCGATATAAAACTCTACTTTAGACCAGGATCCTATTCCCTATATAATACTCTACTGTAGACCAGTGCAATATTCCCAATATAATACTCTACTTTAAACCAGGGCCCTATTCCCTATATAATACTCTACTTAAGACCATGGCCCTATTCCCCATATAATACTCTACTTTAGACCAGGGCCCTATTCCCTATATAAAACTCTACTGTAGACCAGGGCCCTATTCCCTATATAATACTCTACTTTAGACCAGGGCCCTATTCCCCATATAATACTCTACCGTAGACCAGGGCCCTATTCCCTATATAATACTCTACTTTAAACCAGGGCCCTATTCCCTATATAATACCCTACTGTAGAACAGGGCCCTATTCCCTATACAATCCTCTACTTTAGACCAGGGCCATATTCCCTATATAATCCTCTACTTTAGACCAGGGTCCTATTCCCTATATAATACTGTACTTTAGACCAGGGCCCTGTACCCTATATAATACTCTACTTTAGACCAGGGCCCTATTCCCTATACAATCCTCTACTTTAGACCAGGGCCATATTCCCTATATAAAACTCTACTTTAGACCAGGATCCTATTCCCTATATAATACTCTACTGTAGACCAGGGCGAGATTCCCAATATAATACTCTACTTTAAACCAGGGCCCTATTCCCTATAAAATACTCTACTTTAGACCAGGGCCCTATTCCCTATATAATACTCTACTTAAGACCATGGCCCTATTCCCCATATAATACTCTACTTTAGACCAGGGCCCTATTCCCTATATAATACTCTACTTTAGACCAGTGCCCTATTCCCTATGTAATACTCTACTTTAGACCAGGGCCCTATTCCCTATATAATACTCTACTGTAGACCAGGGCCCTATTCCCTATATAATTCTCTACTTTAGACCAGGGCCCTATTCCCTATATAATACTCTACTTTAGACCAGGGCCATATTCCCGATATAAAACTCTACTTTAGACCAGGATCCTATTCCCTATATAATACTCTACTGTAGACCAGTGCAATATTCCCAATATAATACTCTACTTTAAACCAGGGCCCTATTCCCTATATAATACTCTACTTAAGACCATGGCCCTATTCCCAATATAATACTCTACTTTAGACCAGGGCCCTATTCCCTATATAAAACTCTACTGTAGACCAGGGCCCTATTCCCTATATAATACTCTACTTTAGACCAGGGCCCTATTCCCTATATAAAACTCTACTGTAGACCAGGGCCCTATTCCCTATATAATACTCTACTTTAGACCAGGGCCCTATTCCCCATATAATACTCTACCGTAGACCAGGGCCCTATTCCCTATATAATACTCTACTTTAAACCAGGGCCCTATTCCCTATATAATACCCTACTGTAGAACAGGGCCCTATTCCCTATACAATCCTCTACGTTAGACTAGGGCCATATTCCCTATATAATCCTCTACTTTAGACCAGGGTCCTATTCCCTATATAATACTGTACTTTAGACCAGGGCCCTGTACCCTATATAATACTCTACTTTAGACCAGGGCCCTATTCCCTATACAATCCTCTACTGTAGACCAGGGCCCTATTCCCTATACAATCCTCTACTTTAGACCAGGGCCATATTCCCTATATAAAACTCTACTTTAGACCAGGATCCTATTCCCTATATAATACTCTACTGTAGACCAGGGCGAGATTCCCAATATAATACTCTACTTTAAACCAGGGCCCTATTCCCTATAAAATACTCTACTTTAGACCAGGGCCCCATTCCCTATATAATACTCTACTTAAGACCATGGCCCTATTCCCCATATAATACTCTACTTTAGACCAGGGCCCTATTCCCTATATAATACTCTACTTTAGACCAGTGCCCTATTCCCTATGTAATACTCTACTTTAGACCAGGGCCCTATTCTCTATATAATACTCTACTGTAGACCAGGGCCCTATTCCCTATATAATTCTCTACTTTAGACCAGGGCCCTATTCCCTATATAATACTCTACTGTAGACCAGGGCCCTATTCCCTATATAATACTCTACTTAAGACCATGGCCCTATTCCCCATATAATACTCTACTTTAGACCAGGGCCCTATTCCCTATATAATACTCTACTTTAGACCAGTGCCCTATTCCCTATGTAATACTCTACTTTAGACCAGGGCCCTATTCCCTATATAATACTCTACTGTAGACCAGGGCCCTATTCCCTATATAATTCTCTACTTTAGACCAGGGCCCTATTCCCTATATAATACTCTACTTTAGACCAGGGCCATATTCCCGATATAAAACTCTACTTTAGACCAGGGCCCTATTCCCTATATAATACTCTACTTAAGACCATGGCCCTATTCCCCATATAATACTCTACTTTAGACCAGGGCCCTATTCCCTATATAATACTCTACTTTAGACCAGTGCCCTATTCCCTATGTAATACTCTACTTTAGACCAGGGCCCTATTCCCTATATAATACTCTACTGTAGACCAGGGCCCTATTCCCTATATAATTCTCTACTTTAGACCAGGGCCCTATTCCCTATATAATACTCTACTTTAGACCAGGGCCATATTCCCGATATAAAACTCTACTTTAGACCAGGATCCTATTCCCTATATAATACTCTACTGTAGACCAGTGCAATATTCCCAATATAATACTCTACTTTAAACCAGGGCCCTATTCCCTATATAATACTCTACTTAAGACCATGGCCCTATTCCCCATATAATACTCTACTTTAGACCAGGGCCCTATTCCCTATATAAAACTCTACTGTAGACCAGGGCCCTATTCCCTATATAATACTCTACTTTAGACCAGGGCCCTATTCCCTATATAATACTCTACTTTAAACCAGGGCCCTATTCCCTATATAATACCCTACTGTAGAACAGGGCCCTATTCCCTATACAATCCTCTACTTTAGACCAGGGCCATATTCCCTATATAATCCTCTACTTTAGACCAGGGTCCTATTCCCTATATAATACTGTACTTTAGACCAGGGCCCTATTCCCTATATAAAACTCTACTGTAGACCAGGGCCCTATTCCCTATATAATACTCTACCGTAGACCAGGGCCGTATTCCCCATATAATACTCTACTTTAGACCAGGGCCCTATTCCCTATATAAAACTCTACTGTAGACCAGGGCCCTATTCCCTATATAATACTCTACCGTAGACCAGGGCCCTATTCCCCATATAATACTCTACTTTAGACCAGGGCCCTATTCCCTATATAATACTCTACTTTAAACCAGGGCCCTATTCCCTATATAATACTCTACTGTAGAACAGGGCCCTATTCCCTATACAATCCTCTACTTTAGACCAGGGCCATGTTCCCTATATAATCCTCTACTTTAGACCAGGGCCCTATTCCCTATATAATACTCTACTTTAGACCAGGGCCCTATTCCCTATATAATACTCTACTGTAGACAGGGCCCTATTCCTTATATAATCCTCTACTTTAGACCAGGGCCATATTCCCTATATAAAACTCTACTGTAGACCAGGATCCTATTCGCTATATAATACTCTACTGTAGATCAGGGCGATATTCCCAATATAATACTCTACTTTAAACCAGGGCCATATTCCCTATATAAAACTCTACTTTAGACCAGGATCCTATTCCCTAAATAATACTCTACTGTAGACCAGGGCGATATTCCCAACATAATACTCTACTTTAAACCAGGGCCCTATTCCCTATAAAATACTCTTCTTTAGACCAGGGCCCTATTCCCTATATAATACTCTACTTAAGACCATGGCCCTATTCCCCATATAATACTCTACTTTAGACCAGGGCCCTATTCCCTATATAAAACTCTACTGTAGACCAGGGCCCTATTCCCTATATAATACTCTACTTTAGACCAGGGCCCTATTCCCTATATAATACTCTACTTTAGACCAGGGCCCTATTCCCTATATAATACTCTACTTAAGACCATGGCCCTATTCCCCATATAATACTCTACTTTAGACCAGGGCCCTATTCCCTATATAAAACTCTAATGTAGAACAGGGCCCTATTCCCTATATAATACTCTACTGTAGACCAGGGCCCTATTCCCCATATACTACTCTACTTTAGACCAGGGCCCTATTCCCTATATAATACTCTACTGTAGACCAGGATCTTATTCCCTATATAATACTCTACTGTAGACCAGGGCCCTATTCCCTATATAATACTCTACTGTAGAACAGGGCCCTATTCCCTATATAATCCTCTACTTTAGATCAGGGCTATATTCCCTATATAAAACTCTACTTTAGACCAGGATCCTATTCCCTATATAATTCTCTACTGTAGACCAGGGCGATATTCCCAATATAATAATCTACTTTAAACCAGGGCCCTATTCCCTATAAAATACTCTACTTTAGACCAGGGCCCTATTCCCTATATAATACTCTACTTAAGAACATGGCCCTATTCCCCATATAATACTCTACTTTAGACCAGGGCCCTATTCCCTATATAAAACTCTACTGTAGACCAAGGCCTTATTCCCTATATAATACTCTACTGTAGAACAGGGCCCTATTCCCTATATAATCCTCTACTTTAGACCAGGGCCATATTCCCTATATAAAACTCTACTTTAGACCAGGATCCTATTCCCTATATAATTCTCTACTGTAGACCAGGGCGATATTCCCAATATAATAATCTACTTTAAACCAGGGCCCTATTCCCTATAAAATACTCTACTTTAGACCAGGGCCCTATTCCCTATATAATACTCTACTTAAGAACATGGCCCTATTCCCCATATAATACTCTACTTTAGACCAGGGCCCTATTCCCTATATAATACTCTACTGTAGACCAAGGCCTTATTCCCTATATAATACTCTACTGTAGAACAGGGCCCTATTCCCTATATAATCCTCTACTTTAGACCAGGGCCATATTCCCTATATAAAACTCTACTTTAGACCAGGATCCTATTCCCTATATAATTCTCTACTGTAGACCAGGGCGATATTCCCAATATAAAAATCTACATTAAACCAGGTCCCTATTCCCTATAAAATACTCTACTTTAGACCAGGGCCCTATTCCCTATATAATACTCTACTTAAGACCATGGCCCTATTCCCCATATAATACTCTACTTTAGACCAGGGCCCTATTCCCTATATAAAACTCTACTGTAGACCAGGGCCCTATTCCCTATATAATACTCTACTTTAGACCAGGGCCCTATTCCCTATATAAAACTCTACTGTAGACCAGGGCCCTATTCCCCATATAATACTCTACTTTAGACCAGGGCCCTATTCCCTATATAATACTCTACTTTAGACCAGTGCCCTATTCCCTATGTAATACTCTACTTTAGACCAGGGCCCTATTCCCTATATAATACTCTACTGTAGACCAGGGCCCTATTCCCTATATAATTCTCTACTTTAGACCAGGGCCCTATTCCCTATATAATACTCTACTTTAGACCAGGGCCATATTCCCGATATAAAACTCTACTTTAGACCAGGATCCTATTCCCTATATAATACTCTACTGTAGACCAGTGCAATATTCCCAATATAATACTCTACTTTAAACCAGGGCCCTATTCCCTATATAATACTCTACTTAAGACCATGGCCCTATTCCCCATATAATACTCTACTTTAGACCAGGGCCCTATTCCCTATATAAAACTCTACTGTAGACCAGGGCCCTATTCCCTATATAATACTCTACTTTAGACCAGGGCCCTATTCCCTATATAATACTCTACTTTAAACCAGGGCCCTATTCCCTATATAATACTCTACTTTAGACCAGGGCCCTATTCCCTATATAATACTCTACTTTAGACCAGGGCCATATTCCCGATATAAAACTCTACTTTAGACCAGGATCCTATTCCCTATATAATACTCTACTGTAGACCAGTGCAATATTCCCAATATAATACTCTACTTTAAACCAGGGCCCTATTCCCTATATAATACTCTACTTAAGACCATGGCCCTATTCCCCATATAATACTCTACTTTAGACCAGGGCCCTATTCCCTATATAAAACTCTACTGTAGACCAGGGCCCTATTCCCTATATAATACTCTACTTTAGACCAGGGCCCTATTCCCTATATAATACTCTACTTTAAACCAGGGCCCTATTCCCTATATAATACTCTACTTTAGACCAGGGCCCTATTCCCCATATAATACTCTACTTTAGACCAGGGCCCTAATCCCTTTATAAAACTATACTGTAGACCAGGGCCCTATTCCCTATACAATCCTCTACTTTAGACCAGGGCCATATTCCCTATATAAAACTCTACTTTAGACCAGGATCCTATTCCCTATATAATACTCTACTGTAGACCAGGGCGATATTCCCAATATAATACTCTACTTTAAACCAGGGCCCTATTCCCTATAAAATACTCTACTTTAGACCAGGGCCCTATTCCCTATATAATACTCTACTTAAGACCATGGCCCTATTCCCCATATAATACTCTACTTTAGACCAGGGCCCTATTCCCTATATAATACTACTTTAGACCAGTGCCCTATTCCCTATATAATCCTCTACTTTAGACCAGGGCCATATTCCCTATATAAAACTCTACTTTAGACCAGGATCCTATTCCCTATATAATACTCTACTGTAGACCAGGGCGATATTCCCAATATAATACTCTACTTTAAACCAGGGCCCTATTCCTTATAAAATACTCTTCTTTAGACCAGGGCCCTATTCCCTATATAATACTCTACTTAAGACCATGGCCCTATTCCCAATATAATACTCTACTTTAGACCAGGGCCCTATTCCCTATATAAAACTCTACTGTAGACCAGGGCCCTATTCCCTATATAATACTCTACTTTAGACCAGGGCCCTATTCCCTATATAATACTCTACTTTAGACCAGGGCCCTATTCCCTATATAATACTCTACTTAAGACCATGGCCCTATTCCCCATATAATACTCTACTATAGACCAGGGCCCTATTCCCTATATAAAACTCTAATTTAGAACAGGGCCCTATTCCCTATATAATACTCTAATGTAGACCAGGGCCCTATTCCCCATATACTACTCTACTTTAGACCAGGGCCCTATTCCCTATATAATACTCTACTGTAGACCAGGATCTTATACCCTATATAATACTCTACTGTAGACCAGGGCCCTATTCCCAATATAATACTCTACTGTAGAACAGGGCCCTATTCCCTATATAATCCTCTACTTTAGATCAGGGCCATATTCCCTATATAAAACTCTACTTTAGACCAGGATCCTATTCCCTATATAATTCTCTACTGTAGACCAGGGCGATATTCCCAATATAATAATCTACTTTAAACCAGGGCCCTATTCCCTATAAAATACTCTACTTTAGACCAGGGCCCTATTCCCTATATAATACTCTACTTAAGACCATGGCCCTATTCCCCATATAATACTCTACTTTAGACCAGGGCCCTATTCCCTATATAAAACTCTACTGTAGACCAGGGCCCTATTCCCTATATAATATTCTACTTTAGACCAGGGCCCTATTCCCTATATAATACTCTACTTTGGACCAGGGCCCTATTCCCCATATAATACTCTACTTTAGACCAGGGCCCTATTCCCTATATAATACTCTACTTAAGACCATGGCCCTATTCCCCATATAATACTCTACTTTAGACCAGGGCCCTATTCCCTATATAATACTCTACTTTAGACCAGTGCCCTATTCCCTATATAATACTCTACTTTAGACCAGGGCCCTATTCCCTATATAATACTCTACTGTAGAACAGGGCCCTATTCCCTATATAATCCTCTACTTTAGACCAGGGCCCTAATCCCTATATAATACTCTACTGTAGACCAGGGCCCTATTCCCTATATAATACTCTACTGTAGACAGGGCCCTATTCCCTATATAATCCTCTACATTAGACCAGGGCCATATTCCCTATATAAAACTCTACTGTAGACCAGGATCCTATTCCCTATATAATACTCTACTGTAGACCAGGGCGATATTCCCAATATAATACTCTACTTTAAACCAGGGCCCTATTCCCTATATAATCCTCTACTTTAGACCAGGGCCATATTCCCTATATAAAACTCTACTTTAGACCAGGATCCTATTCCCTATATAATACTCTACTGTAGACCAGGGCGATATTCCCAATATAATACTCTACTTTAAACCAGGGCCCTATTCCCTATATAAAACTCTAATGTAGAACAGGGCCCTATTCCCTATATAATACTCTACTGTAGACCAGGGCCCTATTCCCCATATACTACTCTACTTTAGACCAGGGCCCTATTCCCTATATAATACTCTACTGTAGACCAGGATCTTATTCCCTATATAATACTCTACTGTAGACCACGGCCCTATTCCCTATATAATTACTGTAGAACAGGGCCCTATTCCCTATATAATCCTCTACTTTAGATCAGGGCCATATTCCCTATATAAAACTCTACTTTAGACCAGGATCCTATTCCCTATATAATTCTCTACTGTAGACCAGGGCGATATTCCCAATATAATAATCTACTTTAAACCAGGGCCCTATTCCCTATAAAATACTCTACTTTAGACCAGGGCCCTATTCCCTATATAATACTCTACTTAAGACCATGGCCCTATTCCCCATATAATACTCTACTTTAGACCAGGGCCCTATTCCCTATATAAAACTCTACTGTAGACCAGGGCCCTATTCCCTATATAATATTCTACTTTAGACCAGGGCCCTATTCCCTATATAATACTCTACTTTGGACCAGGGCCCTATTCCCCATATAATACTCTACTTTAGACCAGGGCCCTATTCCCTATATAATACTCTACTTAAGACCATGGCCCTATTCCCCATATAATACTCTACTTTAGACCAGGGCCCTATTCCCTATATAATACTCTACTTTAGACCAGTGCCCTATTCCCTATATAATACTCTACTTTAGACCAGGGCCCTATTCCCTATATAATACTCTACTGTAGAACAGGGCCCTATTCCCTATATAATCCTCTACTTTAGACCAGGGCCCTAATCCCTATATAATACTCTACTGTAGACCAGGGCCCTATTCCCTATATAATACTCTACTGTAGACAGGGCCCTATTCCCTATATAATCCTCTACATTAGACCAGGGCCATATTCCCTATATAAAACTCTACTGTAGACCAGGATCCTATTCCCTATATAATACTCTACTGTAGACCAGGGCGATATTCCCAATATAATACTCTACTTTAAACCAGGGCCCTATTCCCTATATAATCCTCTACTTTAGACCAGGGCCATATTCCCTATATAAAACTCTACTTTAGACCAGGATCCTATTCCCTATATAATACTCTACTGTAGACCAGGGCGATATTCCCAATATAATACTCTACTTTAAACCAGGGCCCTATTCCCTATATAAAACTCTAATGTAGAACAGGGCCCTATTCCCTATATAATACTCTACTGTAGACCAGGGCCCTATTCCCCATATACTACTCTACTTTAGACCAGGGCCCTATTCCCTATATAATACTCTACTGTAGACCAGGATCTTATTCCCTATATAATACTCTACTGTAGACCACGGCCCTATTCCCTATATAATTACTGTAGAACAGGGCCCTATTCCCTATATAATCCTCTACTTTAGATCAGGGCCATATTCCCTATACAATCCTCTACTTTAGACCAGGGCCATATTCCCTATATAATCCTCTATTTTAGACCAGGGTCCTATTCCCTATATAATACTGTACTTTAGACCAGGGCCCTGTACCTTATATAATATTCTACTTTAGACTAGGGCCCTATTCCCTATGTAATACTCTAATTTAGACCAGGGTCCTATTCCATATATAATAATCTACTTTAGACCAGGGCCCTATTCCCTATATAATACTCTACTGTAGACCATGGCCCTTTTCCCCATATAATACTCTACTTTAGACCAGGGCCCTATTCCCTATATAATACTCTACTGTAGACCAGGGCCTTATTCCCTATATAATACTCTACTGTAGAACAGGGCCCTATTCCCTATATAATCCTCTACTTTAGACCAGGGCCATATTCCCTATATAAAACTCTACTTTAGACCAGGTTCCTATTCCCTATATAATTCTCTACTGTAGACCAGGGCGATATTCCCAATATAATAATCTACATTAAACCAGGGCCCTATTCCCTATAAAATACTCTACTTTAGACCAGGGCCCTATTCCCTATATAATACTCTACTTAAGACCATGGCCCTATTCCCCATATAATACTCTACTTTAGACCAGGGCCCTATTCCCTATATAAAACTCTACTGTAGACCAGGGCCCTATTCCCTATATAATACTCTACTTTAGACCAGGGCCCTATTCCCTATATAATACTCTACTTTAGACCAGGGCCCTATTCCCCATATAATACTCTACTTTAGACCAGGGCCCTAATCCCTATATAAAACTATACTGTAGACCAGGGCCCTATTCCCTATACAATCCTCTACTTTAGACCAGGGCCATATTCCCTATATAAAACTCTACTTTAGACCAGGATCCTATTCCCTATATAATACTCTACTGTAGACCAGGGCGATATTCCCAATATAATACTCTACTTTAAACCAGGGCCCTATTCCCTATAAAATACTCTACTTTAGACCAGGGCCCTATTCCCTATATAATACTCTACTTAAGACCATGGCCCTATTCCCCATATAATACTCTACTTTAGACCAGGGCCCTATTCCCTATATAATACTACTTTAGACCAGTGCCCTATTCCCTATATAATCCTCTACTTTAGACCAGGGCCATATTCCCTATATAAAACTCTACTTTAGACCAGGATCCTATTCCCTATATAATACTCTACTGTAGACCAGGGCGATATTCCCAATATAATACTCTACTTTAGACCAGGGCCCTATTCCCTATATAAAACTCTACTTAAGACCATGGCCCTATTCCCAATATAATACTCTACTTTAGACCAGGGCCCTATTCCCTATATAAAACTCTACTGTAGACCAGGGCCCTATTCCCTATATAATACTCTACTTTAGACCAGGGCCCTATTCCCTATATAATACTCTACTTTAGACCAGGGCCCTATTCCCTATATAATACTCTACTTAAGACCATGGCCCTATTCCCCATATAATACTCTACTGTAGACCAGGGCCCTATTCCCTATATAAAACTCTAATGTAGAACAGGGCCCTATTCCCTATATAATACTCTACTGTAGACCAGGGCCCTATTCCCCATATACTACTCTACTTTAGACCAGGGCCCTATTCCCTATATAATACTCTACTGTAGACCAGGATCTTATACCCTATATAATACTCTACTGTAGACCAGTGCCCTATTCCCAATATAATACTCTACTGTAGAACAGGGCCCTATTCCCTATATAATCCTCTACTTTAGATCAGGGCCATATTCCCTATATAAAACTCTACTTTAGACCAGGATCCTATTCCCTATATAATTCTCTACTGTAGACCAGGGCGATATTCCCAATATAATAATCTACTTTAAACCAGGGCCCTATTCCCTATAAAATACTCTACTTTAGACCAGGGCCCTATTCCCTATATAATTCTCTACTTAAGACCATGGCCCTATTCCCCATATAATACTCTACTTTAGACCAGGGCCCTATTCCCTATATAATACTCTACTGTAGACCAGGGCGATATTCCCAATATAATACTCTACTTTAAACCAGGGCCCTATTCCCTATATAATCCTCTACTTTAGACCAGTGCCATATTCCCTATATAAAACTCTACTTTAGACCAGGATCCTATTCCCTATATAATACTCTACTGTAGACCAGGGCGATATTCCCAATATAATACTCTACTTTAAACCAGGGCCCTATTCCCTATATAAAACTCTAATGTAGAACAGGGCCCTATTCCCTATATAATACTCTACTGTAGACCAGGGCCCTATTCCCCATATACTACTCTACTTTAGACCAGGGCCCTATTCCCTATATAATACTCTACTGTAGACCAGGATCTTATTCCCTATATAATACTCTACTGTAGACCACGGCCCTATTCCCTATATAATCCTCTACTGTAGAACAGGGCCCTATTCCCTATATAATCCTCTACTTTAGATCAGGGCCATATTCCCTATATAAAACTCTACTTTAGACCAGGATCCTATTCCCTATATAATTCTCTACTGTAGACCAGGGCGATATTCCCAATATAATAATCTACTTTAAACCAGGGCCCTATTCCCTATAAAATACTCTACTTTAGACCAGGGCCCTATTCCCTATATAATACTCTACTTAAGACCATGGCCCTATTCCCCATATAATACTCTACTTTAGACCAGGGCCCTATTCCCTATATAAAACTCTACTGTAGACCAGGGCGATATTCCCTATATAATACTCTACTTTAGACCAGGGCCCTATTCCCTATATAATACTCTACTTTAAACCAGGGCCCTATTCCCTATAATAATACCCTACTGTAGAACAGGGCCCTATTCCCTATACAATCCTCTACTTTAGACCAGGGCCATATTCCCTATATAATCCTCTACTTAAGACCATGGCCCTATTCCCTATATAATACTCTACTGTAGACCAGGGCGATATTCCCTATATAATACTCTACTTTAGACCAGGGCCCTATTCCCTATATAATACTCTACTTTAAACCAGGGCCCTATTCCCTATAATAATACCCTACTGTAGAACAGGGCCCTATTCCCTATATAATACTCTACTTAAGACCATGGCCCTATTCCCCATATAATACTCTACTTTAGACCAGGGCCCTATTCCCTATATAAAACTCTACTGTAGACCAGGGCCCTATTCCCTATATAATACTCTACTTTAGACCAGGGCCCTATTCCCTATATAATACTCTACTTTAGACCAGGGCCCTATTCCCCATATAATACTCTACTTTAGACCAGGGCCCTAATCCCTATATAAAACTATACTGTAGACCAGGGCCCTATTCCCTATACAATCCTCTACTTTAGACCAGGGCCATATTCCCTATATAAAACTCTACTTTAGACCAGGATCCTATTCCCTATATAATACTCTACTGTAGACCAGGGCGATATTCCCAATATAATACTCTACTTTAAACCAGGGCCCTATTCCCTATAAAATACTCTACTTTAGACCAGGGCCCTATTCCCTATATAATACTCTACTTAAGACCATGGCCCTATTCCCCATATAATACTCTACTTTAGACCAGGGCCCTATTCCCTATATAATACTACTTTAGACCAGTGCCCTATTCCCTATATAATCCTCTACTTTAGACCAGGGCCATATTCCCTATATAAAACTCTACTTTAGACCAGGATCCTATTCCCTATATAATACTCTACTGTAGACCAGGGCGATATTCCCAATATAATACTCTACTTTAGACCAGGGCCCTATTCCCTATATAAAACTCTACTTAAGACCATGGCCCTATTCCCAATATAATACTCTACTTTAGACCAGGGCCCTATTCCCTATATAAAACTCTACTGTAGACCAGGGCCCTATTCCCTATATAATACTCTACTTTAGACCAGGGCCCTATTCCCTATATAATACTCTACTTTAGACCAGGGCCCTATTCCCTATATAATACTCTACTTAAGACCATGGCCCTATTCCCCATATAATACTCTACTATAGACCAGGGCCCTATTCCCTATATAAAACTCTAATGTAGAACAGGGCCCTATTCCCTATATAATACTCTACTGTAGACCAGGGCCCTATTCCCCATATACTACTCTACTTTAGACCATGGCCCTATTCCCTATATAATACTCTACTGTAGACCAGGATCTTATACCCTATATAATACTCTACTGTAGACCAGTGCCCTATTCCCAATATAATACTCTACTGTAGAACAGGGCCCTATTCCCTATATAATCCTCTACTTTAGATCAGGGCCATATTCCCTATATAAAACTCTACTTTAGACCAGGATCCTATTCCCTATATAATTCTCTACTGTAGACCAGGGCGATATTCCCAATATAATAATCTACTTTAAACCAGGGCCCTATTCCCTATAAAATACTCTACTTTAGACCAGGGCCCTATTCCCTATATAATACTCTACTTAAGACCATGGCCCTATTCCCCATATAATACTCTACTTTAGACCAGGGCCCTATTCCCTATATAATACTCTACTGTAGACCAGGGCGATATTCCCAATATAATACTCTACTTTAAACCAGGGCCCTATTCCCTATATAATCCTCTACTTTAGACCAGGGCCATATTCCCTATATAAAACTCTACTTTAGACCAGGATCCTATTCCCTATATAATACTCTACTGTAGACCAGGGCGATATTCCCAATATAATACTCTACTTTAAACCAGGGCCCTATTCCCTATATAAAACTCTAATGTAGAACAGGGCCCTATTCCCTATATAATACTCTACTGTAGACCAGGGCCCTATTCCCCATATACTACTCTACTTTAGACCAGGGCCCTATTCCCTATATAATACTCTACTGTAGACCAGGATCTTATTCCCTATATAATACTCTACTGTAGACCACGGCCCTATTCCCTATATAATACTCTACTGTAGAACAGGGCCCTATTCCCTATATAATCCTCTACTTTAGATCAGGGCCATATTCCCTATATAAAACTCTACTTTAGACCAGGATCCTATTCCCTATATAATTCTCTACTGTAGACCAGGGCGATATTCCCAATATAATAATCTACTTTAAACCAGGGCCCTATTCCCTATAAAATACTCTACTTTAGACCAGGGCCCTATTCCCTATATAATACTCTACTTAAGACCATGGCCCTATTCCCCATATAATACTCTACTTTAGACCAGGGCCCTATTCCCTATATAAAACTCTACTGTAGACCAGGGCGATATTCCCTATATAATACTCTACTTTAGACCAGGGCCCTATTCCCTATATAATACTCTACTTTAAACCAGGGCCCTATTCCCTATAATAATACCCTACTGTAGAACAGGGCCCTATTCCCTATACAATCCTCTACTTTAGACCAGGGCCATATTCCCTATATAATCCTCTACTTTAGACCAGGGTCCTATTCCCTATATAATACTGTACTTTAGACCAGGGCCCTGTACCCTATATAATACTCTACTTTAGACTAGGGCCCTATTCCCTATGTAATACTCTACTTTAGACCAGGGTCCTATTCCATATATAATAATCTACTTTAGACCAGGGCCCTATTCCCTATATAATACTCTACTGTAGACCATGGCCCTTTCCCCCATATAATACTCTACTTTAGACCAGGGCCCTAATCCCTATATAATACTCTACTGTAGACCAGGGCCTTATTCCCTATATAATACTCTACTGTAGAACAGGGCCCTATTCCCTATATAATCCTCTACTTTAGACCAGGGCCATATTCCCTATATAAAACTCTACTTTAGACCAGGATCCTATTCCCTATATAATTCTCTACTGTAGACCAGGGCGATATTCCCAATATAATAATCTACTTTAAACCATGGCCCTATTCCCTATAAAATACTCTACTTTAGACCAGGGCCCTATTCCCTATATAATACTCTACTTAAGACCATGGCCCTATTCCCCATATAATACTCTACTTTAGACCAGGGCCCTATTCCCTATATAAAACTCTACTGTAGTCCAGGGCCCTATTCCCTATATAATACTCTACTTTAGACCAGGGCCCTATTCCCTATATAATACTCTACTTTAGACCAGGGCCCTATTCCCCATATAATACTCTACTTTAGACCAGGGCCCTATTCCCTATATAAAACTCTACTGTAGACCAGGGCCCTATTCCCTATACAATCCTCTACTTTAGACCAGGGCCATATTCCCTATATAAAACTCTACTTTAGACCAGGATCCTATTCCCTATATAATACTCTACTGTAGACCAGGGCGATATTCCCAATATAATACTCTACTTTAAACCAGGGCCCTATTCCCTATAAAATACTCTACTTTAGAACAGGGCCCTATTCCCTATATAATACTCTACTTAAGACCATGGCCCTATTCCCCATATAATACTCTACTTTAGACCAGGGCCCTATTCCCTATATGATACTCTACTTTAGACCAGTGCCCTATTCCCTATATAATACTCTACTTTAGACCAGGGCCCTATTCCCTATATAATACTCTACTGTAGAACAGGGCCCTATTCCCTATATAATCCTCTACTTTAGACCAGGGCCCTATTCCCTATATAATACTCTACTTTAGACCAGGGCCATATTCCCTATATAAAACTCTACTTTAGACCAGGATCCTATTGCCTATATAATACTCTACTGTAGACCAGGGCGATATTCCCAATATAATACTCTACTTTAAACCAGGGCCCTATTCCCTATAAAATACTCTACTTTAGACCAGGGCCCTATTCCCTATATAATACTCTACTTAAGACCATGGCCCTATTCCCCATATAATACTCTACTTTAGACCAGGGCCCTATTCCCTATATAAAACTCTACTGTAGACCAGGGCCCTATTCCCTATATAATACTCTACCGTTGACCAGGGCCTTATTCCCCATATAATACTCTACTTTAGACCAGGGCCCTATTCCCTATATAAAACTCTACTGTAGACCAGGGCCCTATTCCCTATATAATACTCTACCGTAGACCAGGGCCCTATTCCCCATATAATACTCTACTTTAGACCAGGGCCCTATTCCCTATATAATACTCTACTTTAAACCAGGGCCCTATTCCCTATATAATACTCTACTGTAGACCAGGGCGATATTCCCAATATAATACTCTACTTTAGACCAGGGCCCTATTCCCTATAAAATACTCTACTTTAGACCAGGGCCCTATTCCCTATATAATACTCTACTTAAGACCATGGCCCTATTCCCCATATAATACTCTACTTTAGGCCAGGGCCCTATTCCCTATATAAAACTCTACTGTAGACCAGGGCCCTATTCCCTATATAATACTCTACTTTAGACCAGGGCCCTATTCCCTATATAATACTCTACCGTAGACCAGGGCCCTATTCCCCATATAATACTCTACTTTAGACCAGGGCCGTATTCCCTATATAATACTCTACTTTAAACCAGGGCCCTATTCCCTATATAATACTCTACTGTAGAACAGGGCCCTATTCCCTATACAATCCTCTACTTTAGACCAGGGCCATATTCCCTATATAAAACTCTACTTTACACCAGGATCCTATTCCCTATATAATACTCTACTGTAGACCAGGGCGATATTCCCAATATAATAATCTACTTTAAACCAGGGCCCTATTCCCTATAAAATACTCTACTTTAGACCAGGGCCCTATTCCCTATATAATACTCTACTTAAGACCATGGCCCTATTCCCCATATAATACTCTACTTTAGACCAGGGCCCTATTCCCTATATAAAACTCTACTGTAGACCAGGGCCCTATTCCCTATATAATACTCTACTTTAGACCAGGGCCCTATTCCCTATATAATACTCTACTTTAGACCAGGGCCCTATTCCCCATATAATACTCTACTTTAGACCAGGGCCCTATTCCCTATATAAAACTCTACTGTAGACCAGGGCCCTATTCCCTATACAATCCTCTACTTTAGACCAGGGCCATATTCCCTATATAAAACTCTACTTTAGACCAGGATCCTATTCCCTATATAATACTCTACTGTAGACCAGGGCGATATTCCCAATATAATACTCTACTTTAAACCAGGGCCCTATTCCCTATAAAATA
Organism: Salvelinus fontinalis; assembly: GCF_029448725.1. Lineage (NCBI taxonomy): Eukaryota > Metazoa > Chordata > Actinopteri > Salmoniformes > Salmonidae > Salvelinus > Salvelinus fontinalis. The sequence continues at coordinate 158,596 of NW_026600441.1, read as the reverse complement.
CTCTACTTTAGAACAGGGCCCTATTCCCTATATAATACTCTACTTAAGACCATGGCCCTATTCCCCATATAATACTCTACTTTAGACCAGGGCCCTATTCCCTATATAATACTCTACTTTAGACCAGTGCCCTATTCCCTATATAATACTCTACTTTAGACCAGGGCCCTATTCCCTATATAATACTCTACTTTAGACCAGGGCCCTATTCCCTATATAATACTCTACTTAAGACCATGGCCCTATTCCCCATATAATACTCTACTATAGACCAGGGCCCTATTCCCTATATAAAACTCTAATGTAGAACAGGGCCCTATTCCCTATATAATACTCTACTGTAGACCAGGGCCCTATTCCCCATATACTACTCTACTTTAGACCAGGGCCCTATTCCCTATATAATACTCTACTGTAGACCAGGATCTTATACCCTATATAATACTCTACTGTAGACCAGTGCCCTATTCCCAATATAATACTCTACTGTAGAACAGGGCCCTATTCCCTATATAATCCTCTACTTTAGATCAGGGCCATATTCCCTATATAAAACTCTACTTTAGACCAGGATCCTATTCCCTATATAATTCTCTACTGTAGACCAGGGCGATATTCCCAATATAATAATCTACTTTAAACCAGGGCCCTATTCCCTATAAAATACTCTACTTTAGACCAGGGCCCTATTCCCTATATAATTCTCTACTTAAGACCATGGCCCTATTCCCCATATAATACTCTACTTTAGACCAGGGCCCTATTCCCTATATAATACTCTACTGTAGACCAGGGCGATATTCCCAATATAATACTCTACTTTAAACCAGGGCCCTATTCCCTATATAATCCTCTACTTTAGACCAGTGCCATATTCCCTATATAAAACTCTACTTTAGACCAGGATCCTATTCCCTATATAATACTCTACTGTAGACCAGGGCGATATTCCCAATATAATACTCTACTTTAAACCAGGGCCCTATTCCCTATATAATCCTCTACTTTAGACCAGGGCCATATTCCCTATATAATCCTCTACTTTAGACCAGGGTCCTATTCCCTATATAATACTGTACTTTAGACCAGGGCCCTGTACCCTATATAATACTCTACTTTAGACTAGGGCCCTATTCCCTATGTAATACTCTACTTTAGACCAGGGTCCTATTCCATATATAATAATCTACTTTAGACCAGGGCCCTATTCCCTATATAATACTCTACTGTAGACCATGGCCCTTTCCCCCATATAATACTCTACTTTAGACCAGGGCCCTAATCCCTATATAATACTCTACTGTAGACCAGGGCCTTATTCCCTATATAATACTCTACTGTAGAACAGGGCCCTATTCCCTATATAATCCTCTACTTTAGACCAGGGCCATATTCCCTATATAAAACTCTACTTTAGACCAGGATCCTATTCCCTATATAATTCTCTACTGTAGACCAGGGCGATATTCCCAATATAATAATCTACTTTAAACCATGGCCCTATTCCCTATAAAATACTCTACTTTAGACCAGGGCCCTATTCCCTATATAATACTCTACTTAAGACCATGGCCCTATTCCCCATATAATACTCTACTTTAGACCAGGGCCCTATTCCCTATATAAAACTCTACTGTAGTCCAGGGCCCTATTCCCTATATAATACTCTACTTTAGACCAGGGCCCTATTCCCTATATAATACTCTACTTTAGACCAGGGCCCTATTCCCCATATAATACTCTACTTTAGACCAGGGCCCTATTCCCTATATAAAACTCTACTGTAGACCAGGGCCCTATTCCCTATACAATCCTCTACTTTAGACCAGGGCCATATTCCCTATATAAAACTCTACTTTAGACCAGGATCCTATTCCCTATATAATACTCTACTGTAGACCAGGGCGATATTCCCAATATAATACTCTACTTTAAACCAGGGCCCTATTCCCTATAAAATACTCTACTTTAGAACAGGGCCCTATTCCCTATATAATACTCTACTTAAGACCATGGCCCTATTCCCCATATAATACTCTACTTTAGACCAGGGCCCTATTCCCTATATGATACTCTACTTTAGACCAGTGCCCTATTCCCTATATAATACTCTACTTTAGACCAGGGCCCTATTCCCTATATAATACTCTACTGTAGAACAGGGCCCTATTCCCTATATAATCCTCTACTTTAGACCAGGGCCCTATTCCCTATATAATACTCTACTTTAGACCAGGGCCATATTCCCTATATAAAACTCTACTTTAGACCAGGATCCTATTGCCTATATAATACTCTACTGTAGACCAGGGCGATATTCCCAATATAATACTCTACTTTAAACCAGGGCCCTATTCCCTATAAAATACTCTACTTTAGACCAGGGCCCTATTCCCTATATAATACTCTACTTAAGACCATGGCCCTATTCCCCATATAATACTCTACTTTAGACCAGGGCCCTATTCCCTATATAAAACTCTACTGTAGACCAGGGCCCTATTCCCTATATAATACTCTACCGTTGACCAGGGCCTTATTCCCCATATAATACTCTACTTTAGACCAGGGCCCTATTCCCTATATAAAACTCTACTGTAGACCAGGGCCCTATTCCCTATATAATACTCTACCGTAGACCAGGGCCCTATTCCCCATATAATACTCTACTTTAGACCAGGGCCCTATTCCCTATATAAAACTCTACTGTAGACCAGGGCCCTATTCCCTATATAATACTCTACCGTAGACCAGGGCCCTATTCCCCATATAATACTCTACTTTAGACCAGGGCCCTATTCCCTATATAATACTCTACTTTAAACCAGGGCCCTATTCCCTATATAATACTCTACTGTAGACCAGGGCGATATTCCCAATATAATACTCTACTTTAGACCAGGGCCCTATTCCCTATAAAATACTCTACTTTAGACCAGGGCCCTATTCCCTATATAATACTCTACTTAAGACCATGGCCCTATTCCCCATATAATACTCTACTTTAGGCCAGGGCCCTATTCCCTATATAAAACTCTACTGTAGACCAGGGCCCTATTCCCTATATAATACTCTACTTTAGACCAGGGCCCTATTCCCTATATAATACTCTACCGTAGACCAGGGCCCTATTCCCCATATAATACTCTACTTTAGACCAGGGCCGTATTCCCTATATAATACTCTACTTTAAACCAGGGCCCTATTCCCTATATAATACTCTACTGTAGAACAGGGCCCTATTCCCTATACAATCCTCTACTTTAGACCAGGGCCATATTCCCTATATAAAACTCTACTTTACACCAGGATCCTATTCCCTATATAATACTCTACTGTAGACCAGGGCGATATTCCCAATATAATAATCTACTTTAAACCAGGGCCCTATTCCCTATAAAATACTCTACTTTAGACCAGGGCCCTATTCCCTATATAATACTCTACTTAAGACCATGGCCCTATTCCCCATATAATACTCTACTTTAGACCAGGGCCCTATTCCCTATATAAAACTCTACTGTAGACCAGGGCCCTATTCCCTATATAATACTCTACTTTAGACCAGGGCCCTATTCCCTATATAATACTCTACTTTAGACCAGGGCCCTATTCCCCATATAATACTCTACTTTAGACCAGGGCCCTATTCCCTATATAAAACTCTACTGTAGACCAGGGCCCTATTCCCTATACAATCCTCTACTTTAGACCAGGGCCATATTCCCTATATAAAACTCTACTTTAGACCAGGATCCTATTCCCTATATAATACTCTACTGTAGACCAGGGCGATATTCCCAATATAATACTCTACTTTAAACCAGGGCCCTATTCCCTATAAAATACTCTACTTTAGAACAGGGCCCTATTCCCTATATAATACTCTACTTAAGACCATGGCCCTATTCCCCATATAATACTCTACTTTAGACCAGGGCCCTATTCCCTATATAATACTCTACTTTAGACCAGTGCCCTATTCCCTATATAATACTCTACTTTAGACCAGGGCCCTATTCCCTATATAATACTCTACTTTAGACCAGGGCCCTATTCCCTATATAATACTCTACTTAAGACCATGGCCCTATTCCCCATATAATACTCTACTATAGACCAGGGCCCTATTCCCTATATAAAACTCTAATGTAGAACAGGGCCCTATTCCCTATATAATACTCTACTGTAGACCAGGGCCCTATTCCCCATATACTACTCTACTTTAGACCAGGGCCCTATTCCCTATATAATACTCTACTGTAGACCAGGATCTTATACCCTATATAATACTCTACTGTAGACCAGTGCCCTATTCCCAATATAATACTCTACTGTAGAACAGGGCCCTATTCCCTATATAATCCTCTACTTTAGATCAGGGCCATATTCCCTATATAAAACTCTACTTTAGACCAGGATCCTATTCCCTATATAATTCTCTACTGTAGACCAGGGCGATATTCCCAATATAATAATCTACTTTAAACCAGGGCCCTATTCCCTATAAAATACTCTACTTTAGACCAGGGCCCTATTCCCTATATAATTCTCTACTTAAGACCATGGCCCTATTCCCCATATAATACTCTACTTTAGACCAGGGCCCTATTCCCTATATAATACTCTACTGTAGACCAGGGCGATATTCCCAATATAATACTCTACTTTAAACCAGGGCCCTATTCCCTATATAATCCTCTACTTTAGACCAGTGCCATATTCCCTATATAAAACTCTACTTTAGACCAGGATCCTATTCCCTATATAATACTCTACTGTAGACCAGGGCGATATTCCCAATATAATACTCTACTTTAAACCAGGGCCCTATTCCCTATATAAAACTCTAATGTAGAACAGGGCCCTATTCCCTATATAATACTCTACTGTAGACCAGGGCCCTATTCCCCATATACTACTCTACTTTAGACCAGGGCCCTATTCCCTATATAATACTCTACTGTAGACCAGGATCTTATTCCCTATATAATACTCTACTGTAGACCACGGCCCTATTCCCTATATAATCCTCTACTGTAGAACAGGGCCCTATTCCCTATATAATCCTCTACTTTAGATCAGGGCCATATTCCCTATATAAAACTCTACTTTAGACCAGGATCCTATTCCCTATATAATTCTCTACTGTAGACCAGGGCGATATTCCCAATATAATAATCTACTTTAAACCAGGGCCCTATTCCCTATAAAATACTCTACTTTAGACCAGGGCCCTATTCCCTATATAATACTCTACTTAAGACCATGGCCCTATTCCCCATATAATACTCTACTTTAGACCAGGGCCCTATTCCCTATATAAAACTCTACTGTAGACCAGGGCGATATTCCCTATATAATACTCTACTTTAGACCAGGGCCCTATTCCCTATATAATACTCTACATTAAACCAGGGCCCTATTCCCTATAATAATACCCTACTGTAGAACAGGGCCCTATTCCCTATACAATCCTCTACTTTAGACCAGGGCCATATTCCCTATATAATCCTCTACTTAAGACCATGGCCCTATTCCCTATATAATACTCTACTGTAGACCAGGGCGATATTCCCTATATAATACTCTACTTTAGACCAGGGCCCTATTCCCTATATAATACTCTACTTTAAACCAGGGCCCTATTCCCTATAATAATACCCTACTGTAGAACAGGGCCCTATTCCCTATATAATACTCTACTTAAGACCATGGCCCTATTCCCCATATAATACTCTACTTTAGACCAGGGCCCTATTCCCTATATAAAACTCTACTGTAGACCAGGGCCCTATTCCCTATATAATACTCTACTTTAGACCAGGGCCCTATTCCCTATATAATACTCTACTTTAGACCAGGGCCCTATTCCCCATATAATACTCTACTTTAGACCAGGGCCCTAATCCCTATATAAAACTATACTGTAGACCAGGGCCCTATTCCCTATACAATCCTCTACTTTAGACCAGGGCCATATTCCCTATATAAAACTCTACTTTAGACCAGGATCCTATTCCCTATATAATACTCTACTGTAGACCAGGGCGATATTCCCAATATAATACTCTACTTTAAACCAGGGCCCTATTCCCTATAAAATACTCTACTTTAGACCAGGGCCCTATTCCCTATATAATACTCTACTTAAGACCATGGCCCTATTCCCCATATAATACTCTACTTTAGACCAGGGCCCTATTCCCTATATAATACTACTTTAGACCAGTGCCCTATTCCCTATATAATCCTCTACTTTAGACCAGGGCCATATTCCCTATATAAAACTCTACTTTAGACCAGGATCCTATTCCCTATATAATACTCTACTGTAGACCAGGGCGATATTCCCAATATAATACTCTACTTTAGACCAGGGCCCTATTCCCTATATAAAACTCTACTTAAGACCATGGCCCTATTCCCAATATAATACTCTACTTTAGACCAGGGCCCTATTCCCTATATAAAACTCTACTGTAGACCAGGGCCCTATTCCCTATATTATACTCTACTTTAGACCAGGGCCCTATTCCCTATATAATACTCTACTTTAGACCAGGGCCATATTCCCTATATAATACTCTACTTAAGACCATGGCCCTATTCCCCATATAATACTCTACTATAGACCAGGGCCCTATTCCCTATATAAAACTCTAATGTAGAACAGGGCCCTATTCCCTATATAATACTCTACTGTAGACCAGGGCCCTATTCCCCATATACTACTCTACTTTAGACCAGGGCCCTATTCCCTATATAATACTCTACTGTAGACCAGGATCTTATACCCTATATAATACTCTACTGTAGACCAGTGCCCTATTCCCAATATAATACTCTACTGTAGAACAGGGCCCTATTCCCTATATAATCCTCTACTTTAGATCAGGGCCATATTCCCTATATAAAACTCTACTTTAGACCAGGATCCTATTCCCTATATAATTCTCTACTGTAGACCAGGGCGATATTCCCAATATAATAATCTACTTTAAACCAGGGCCCTATTCCCTATAAAATACTCTACTTTAGACCAGGGCCCTATTCCCTATATAATACTCTACTTAAGACCATGGCCCTATTCCCCATATAATACTCTACTTTAGACCAGGGCCCTATTCCCTATATAATACTCTACTGTAGACCAGGGCGATATTCCCAATATAATACTCTACTTTAAACCAGGGCCCTATTCCCTATATAATCCTCTACTTTAGACCAGGGCCATATTCCCTATATAAAACTCTACTTTAGACCAGGATCCTATTCCCTATATAATACTCTACTGTAGACCAGGGCGATATTCCCAATATAATACTCTACTTTAAACCAGGGCCCTATTCCCTATATAAAACTCTAATGTAGAACAGGGCCCTATTCCCTATATAATACTCTACTGTAGACCAGGGCCCTATTCCCCATATACTACTCTACTTTAGACCAGGGCCCTATTCCCTATATAATACTCTACTGTAGACCAGGATCTTATTCCCTATATAATACTCTACTGTAGACCACGGCCCTATTCCCTATATAATACTCTACTGTAGAACAGGGCCCTATTCCCTATATAATCCTCTACTTTAGATCAGGGCCATATTCCCTATATAAAACTCTACTTTAGACCAGGATCCTATTCCCTATATAATTCTCTACTGTAGACCAGGGCGATATTCCCAATATAATAATCTACTTTAAACCAGGGCCCTATTCCCTATAAAATACTCTACTTTAGACCAGGGCCCTATTCCCTATATAATACTCTACTTAAGACCATGGCCCTATTCCCCATATAATACTCTACTTTAGACCAGGGCCCTATTCCCTATATAAAACTCTACTGTAGACCAGGGCGATATTCCCTATATAATACTCTACTTTAGACCAGGGCCCTATTCCCTATATAATACTCTACTTTAAACCAGGGCCCTATTCCCTATAATAATACCCTACTGTAGAACAGGGCCCTATTCCCTATACAATCCTCTACTTTAGACCAGGGCCATATTCCCTATATAATCCTCTACTTTAGACCAGGGTCCTATTCCCTATATAATACTGTACTTTAGACCAGGGCCCTGTACCCTATATAATACTCTACTTTAGACTAGGGCCCTATTCCCTATGTAATACTCTACTTTAGACCAGGGTCCTATTCCATATATAATAATCTACTTTAGACCAGGGCCCTATTCCCTATATAATACTCTACTGTAGACCATGGCCCTTTCCCCCATATAATACTCTGCTTTAGACCAGGGCCCTAATCCCTATATAATACTCTACTGTAGACCAGGGCCTTATTCCCTATATAATACTCTACTGTAGAACAGGGCCCTATTCCCTATATAATCCTCTACTTTAGACCAGGGCCATATTCCCTATATAAAACTCTACTTTAGACCAGGATCCTATTCCCTATATAATTCTCTACTGTAGACCAGGGCGATATTCCCAATATAATAATCTACTTTAAACCATGGCCCTATTCCCTATAAAATACTCTACTTTAGACCAGGGCCCTATTCCCTATATAATACTCTACTTAAGACCATGGCCCTATTCCCCATATAATACTCTACTTTAGACCAGGGCCCTATTCCCTATATAAAACTCTACTGTAGACCAGGGCCCTATTCCCTATATAATACTCTACTTTAGACCAGGGCCCTATTCCCTATATAATACTCTACTTTAGACCAGGGCCGTATTCCCTATATAATACTCTACTTTAGACCAGGGCCCTATTCCCTATATAAAACTCTACTGTAGACCAGGGCCCTATTCCCTATACAATCCTCTACTTTAGACCAGGGCCATATTCCCTATATAAAACTCTACTTTAGACCAGGATCCTATTCCCTATATAATACTCTACTGTAGACCAGGGCGATATTCCCAATATAATACTCTACTTTAAACCAGGGCCCTATTCCCTATAAAATACTCTACTTTAGAACAGGGCCCTATTCCCTATATAATACTCTACTTAAGACCATGGCCCTATTCCCCATATAATACTCTACTTTAGACCAGGGCCCTATTCCCTATATGATACTCTACTTTAGACCAGTGCCCTATTCCCTATATAATACTCTACTTTAGACCAGGGCCCTATTCCCTATATAATACTCTACTGTAGAACAGGGCCCTATTCCCTATATAATCCTCTACTTTAGACCAGGGCCCTATTCCCTATATAATACTCTACTTTAGACCAGGGCCATATTCCCTATATAAAACTCTACTTTAGACCAGGATCCTATTGCCTATATAATACTCTACTGTAGACCAGGGCGATATTCCCAATATAATACTCTACTTTAAACCAGGGCCCTATTCCCTATAAAATACTCTACTTTAGACCAGGGCCCTATTCCCTATATAATACTCTACTTAAGACCATGGCCCTATTCCCCATATAATACTCTACTTTAGACCAGGGCCCTATTCCCTATATAAAACTCTACTGTAGACCAGGGCCCTATTCCCTATATAATACTCTACCGTTGACCAGGGCCTTATTCCCCATATAATACTCTACTTTAGACCAGGGCCCTATTCCCTATATAAAACTCTACTGTAGACCAGGGCCCTATTCCCTATATAATACTCTACCGTAGACCAGGGCCCTATTCCCCATATAATACTCTACTTTAGACCAGGGCCCTATTCCCTATATAAAACTCTACTGTAGACCAGGGCCCTATTCCCTATATAATACTCTACCGTAGACCAGGGCCCTATTCCCCATATAATACTCTACTTTAGACCAGGGCCCTATTCCCTATATAATACTCTACTTTAAACCAGGGCCCTATTCCCTATATAATACTCTACTGTAGACCAGGGCGATATTCCCAATATAATACTCTACTTTAGACCAGGGCCCTATTCCCTATAAAATACTCTACTTTAGACCAGGGCCCTATTCCCTATATAATACTCTACTTAAGACCATGGCCCTATTCCCCATATAATACTCTACTTTAGACCAGGGCCCTATTCCCTATATAAAACTCTACTGTAGACCAGGGCCCTATTCTCTATATAATACTCTACTTTAGACCAGGGCCCTATTCCCTATATAATACTCTACCGTAGACCAGGGCCCTATTCCCCATATAATACTCTACTTTAGACCAGGGCCGTATTCCCTATATAATACTCTACTTTAAACCAGGGCCCTATTCCCTATATAATACTCTATTGTAGAACAGGGCCCTATTCCCTATACAATCCTCTACTTTAGACCAGGGCCATATTCCCTATATAAAACTCTACTTTACACCAGGATCCTATTCCCTATATAATACTCTACTGTAGACCAGGGCGATATTCCCAATATAATAATCTACTTTAAACCAGGGCCCTATTCCCTATAAAATACTCTACTTTAGACCAGGGCCCTATTCCCTATATAATACTCTACTTAAGACCATGGCCCTATTCCCCATATAATACTCTACTTTAGACCAGGGCCCTATTCCCTATATAAAACTCTACTGTAGACCAGGGCCCTATTCCCTATATAATACTCTACTTTAGACCAGGGCCCTATTCCCTATATAATACTCTACTTTAGACCAGGGCCCTATTCCCCATATAATACTCTACTTTAGACCAGGGCCCTATTCCCTATATAAAACTCTACTGTAGACCAGGGCCCTATTCCCTATACAATCCTCTACTTTAGACCAGGGCCATATTCCCTATATAAAACTCTACTTTAGACCAGGATCCTATTCCCTATATAATACTCTACTGTAGACCAGGGCGATATTCCCAATATAATACTCTACTTTAAACCAGGGCCCTATTCCCTATAAAATACTCTACTTTAGAACAGGGCCCTATTCCCTATATAATACTCTACTTAAGACCATGGCCCTATTCCCCATATAATACTCTACTTTAGACCAGGGCCCTATTCCCTATATAATACTCTACTTTAGACCAGTGCCCTATTCCCTATATAATACTCTACTTTAGACCAGGGCCCTATTCCCTATATAATACTGTACTGTAGAACAGGGCCCTATTCCCTATATAATCCTCTACTTTAGACCAGGGCCCTATTCCCTATATAATACTCTACTTTAGACCAGGGCCATATTCCCTATATAAAACTCTACTTTAGACCAGGATCCTATTCCCTATATAATACTCTACTGTAGACCAGGGCGATATTCCCAATATAATACTCTACTTTAAACCAGGGCCCTATTCCCTATAAAATACTCTACTTTAGACCAGGGCCCTATTCCCTATATAATACTCTACTTAAGACCATGGCCCTATTCCCCATATAATACTCTACTTTAGACCAGGGCCCTATTCCCTATATAAAACTCTACTGTAGACCAGGGCCCTATTCCCTATATAATACTCTACCGTTGACCAGGGCCCTATTCCCCATATAATACTCTACTTTAGACCAGGGCCCTATTCCCTATATAAAACTCTACTGTAGACCAGGGCCCTATTCCCTATATAATACTCTACCGTAGACCAGGGCCCTATTCCCCATATAATACTCTACTTTAGACCAGGGCCCTATTCCCTATATAAAACTCTACTGTAGACCAGGGCCCTATTCCCTATATAATACTCTACCGTAGACCAGGGCCCTATTCCCCATATAATACTCTACTTTAGACCAGGGCCCTATTCCCTATATAATACTCTACTTTAAACCAGGGCCCTATTCCCTATATAATACTCTACTGTAGACCAGGGCGATATTCCCAATATAATACTCTACTTTAAACCAGGGCCCTATTCCCTATAAAATACTCTACTTTAGACCAGGGCCCTATTCCCTATATAATACTCTACTTAAGACCATGGCCCTATTCCCCATATAATACTCTACTTTAGACCAGGGCCCTATTCCCTATATAAAACTCTACTGTAGACCAGGGCCCTATTCCCTATATAATACTCTACCGTTGACCAGGGCCCTATTCCCCATATAATACTCTACTTTAGACCAGGGCCCTATTCCCTATATAAAACTCTACTGTAGACCAGGGCCCTATTCCCTATATAATACTCTACCGTAGACCAGGGCCCTATTCCCCATATAATACTCTACTTTAGACCAGGGCCCTATTCCCTATATAAAACTCTACTGTAGACCAGGGCCCTATTCCCTATATAATACTCTACTGTAGACCAGGGCGATATTCCCAATATAATACTCTACTTTAGACCAGGGCCCTATTCCCTATAAAATACTCTACTTTAGACCAGGGCCCTATTCCCTATATAATACTCTACTTAAGACCATGGCCCTATTCCCCATATAATACTCTACTTTAGACCAGGGCCCTATTCCCTATATAAAACTCTACTGTAGACCAGGGCCCTATTCCCTATATAATACTCTACTTTAGACCAGGGCCCTATTCCCTATATAATACTCTACCGTAGACCAGGGCCCTATTCCCCATATAATACTCTACTTTAGACCAGGGCCGTATTCCCTATATAATACTCTACTTTAAACCAGGGCCCTATTCCCTATATAATACTCTACTGTAGAACAGGGCCCTATTCCCTATACAATCCTCTACTTTAGACCAGGGCCATATTCCCTATATAAAACTCTACTTTACACCAGGATCCTATTCCCTATATAATACTCTACTGTAGACCAGGGCGATATTCCCAATATAATACTCTACTTTAAACCAGGGCCCTATTCCCTATAAAATACTCTACTTTAGACCAGGGCCCTATTCCCTATATAATACTCTACTTAAGACCATGGCCCTATTCCCCATATAATACTCTACTTTAGACCAGGGCCCTATTCCCTATATAAAACTCTACTGTAGACCAGGGCCCTATTCCCTATATAATACTCTACCGTTGACCAGGGCCCTATTCCCCATATAATACTCTACTTTAGACCAGGGCCCTATTCCCTATATAAAACTCTACTGTAGACCAGGGCCCTATTCCCTATATAATACTCTACCGTAGACCAGGGCCCTATTCCCCATATAATACTCTACTTTAGACCAGGGCCCTATTCCCTATATAAAACTCTACTGTAGACCAGGGCCCTATTCCCTATATAATACTCTACTGTAGACCAGGGCGATATTCCCAATATAATACTCTACTTTAGACCAGGGCCCTATTCCCTATAAAATACTCTACTTTAGACCAGGGCCCTATTCCCTATATAATACTCTACTTAAGACCATGGCCCTATTCCCCATATAATACTCTACTTTAGACCAGGGCCCTATTCCCTATATAAAACTCTACTGTAGACCAGGGCCCTATTCCCTATATAATACTCTACTTTAGACCAGGGCCCTATTCCCTATATAATACTCTACCGTAGACCAGGGCCCTATTCCCCATATAATACTCTACTTTAGACCAGGGCCGTATTCCCTATATAATACTCTACTTTAAACCAGGGCCCTATTCCCTATATAATACTCTACTGTAGAACAGGGCCCTATTCCCTATACAATCCTCTACTTTAGACCAGGGCCATATTCCCTATATAAAACTCTACTTTACACCAGGATCCTATTCCCTATATAATACTCTACTGTAGACCAGGGCGATATTCCCAATATAATAATCTACTTTAAACCAGGGCCCTATTCCCTATAAAATACTCTACTTTAGACCAGGGCCCTATTCCCTATATAATACTCTACTTAAGACCATGGCCCTATTCCCCATATAATACTCTACTTTAGACCAGGGCCCTATTCCCTATATAAAACTCTACTGTAGACCAGGGCCCTATTCCCTATATAATACTCTACTTTAGACCAGGGCCCTATTCCCTATATAATACTCTACTTTAGACCAGGGCCCTATTCCCCATATAATACTCTACTTTAGACCAGGGCCCTATTCCCTATATAAAACTCTACTGTAGACCAGGGCCCTATTCTCTATACAATCCTCTACTTTAGACCAGGGCCATATTCCCTATATAAAACTCTACTTTAGACCAGGATCCTATTCCCTATATAATACTCTATTGTAGACCAGGGCGATATTCCCAATATAATACTCTACTTTAAACCAGGGCCCTATTCCCTATAAAATACTCTACTTTAGAACAGGGCCCTATTCCCTATATAATACTCTACTTAAGACCATGGCCCTATTCCCCATATAATACTCTACTTTAGACCAGGGCCCTATTCCCTATATAATACTCTACTTTAGACCAGTGCCCTATTCCCTATATAATACTCTACTTTAGACCAGGGCCCTATTCCCTATATAATACTCTACTGTAGAACAGGGCCCTATTCCCTATATAATCCTCTACTTTAGACCAGGGCCCTATTCCCTATATAATACTCTACTTTAGACCAGGGCCATATTCCCTATATAAAACTCTACTTTAGACCAGGATCCTATTCCCTATATAATACTCTACTGTAGACCAGGGCGATATTCCCAATATAATACTCTACTTTAAACCAGGGCCCTATTCCCTATAAAATACTCTACTTTAGACCAGGGCCCTATTCCCTATATAATACTCTACTTAAGACCATGGCCCTATTCCCCATATAATACTCTACTTTAGACCAGGGCCCTATTCCCTATATAAAACTCTACTGTAGACCAGGGCCCTATTCCCTATATAATACTCTACCGTTGACCAGGGCCCTATTCCCCATATAATACTCTACTTTAGACCAGGGCCCTATTCCCTATATAAAACTCTACTGTAGACCAGGGCCCTATTCCCTATATAATACTCTACCGTAGACCAGGGCCCTATTCCCCATATAATACTCTACTTTAGACCAGGGCCCTATTCCCTATATAATACTCTACTTTAAACCAGGGCCCTATTCCCTATATAATACTCTACTGTAGACCAGGGCGATATTCCCAATATAATACTCTACTTTAAACCAGGGCCCTATTCCCTATAAAATACTCTACTTTAGACCAGGGCCCTATTCCCTATATAATACTCTACTTAAGACCATGGCCCTATTCCCCATATAATACTCTACTTTAGACCAGGGCCCTATTCCCTATATAAAACTCTACTGTAGACCAGGGCCCTATTCCCTATATAATACTCTACCGTTGACCAGGGCCCTATTCCCCATATAATACTCTACTTTAGACCAGGGCCCTATTCCCTATATAAAACTCTACTGTAGACCAGGGCCCTATTCCCTATATAATACTCTACCGTAGACCAGGGCCCTATTCCCCATATAATACTCTACTTTAGACCAGGGCCCTATTCCCTATATAAAACTCTACTGTAGACCAGGGCCCTATTCCCTATATAATACTCTACCGTAGACCAGGGCCCTATTCCCCATATAATACTCTACTTTAGACCAGGGCCCTATTCCCTATATAATACTCTACTTTAAACCAGGGCCCTATTCCCTATATAATACTCTACTGTAGAACAGGGCTCTATTCCCTATACAATCCTCTACTTTAGACCAGGGCCATATTCCCTATATAATCCTCTACTTTAGACCAGGGCCCTATTCCCTATATAATACTCTACTTTAGACCAGGGCCATATTCCCTATATAATACTCTACTGTAGAACAGGGCCCTATTCCCTATATAATCCTCTACTTTAGACCAGGGCCATATTCCCTATATAAAACTCTACTTTAGACCAGGATCCTATTCCCTATATAATACTCTACTTTAGACCAGGGCCCTATTCCCTATATAATACTCTACTTTAGACCAGGGCCCTATTCCCTATATAATACTCTACTTAAGACCATGGCCCTATTCCCCATATAATACTCTACTTTAGACCAGGGCCCTATTCCCTATATAATACTTTACTTAAGACCATGGCCCTATTCCCCATATAATACTCTACTTTAGACCAGGGCCCTATTCCCTATATAAAACTCTAATGTAGAACAGGGCCCTATTTCCTATATAATACTCTACTGTAGACCAGGGCCCTATTCCCCATATACTACTCTACTTTAGACCAGGGCCCTATTCCCTATATAATACTCTACTGTAGACCAGGATCTTATTCCCTATATAATACTCTACTGTAGACCAGGGCCCTATTCCCTATATAATACTCTACTGTAGAACAGGGCCCTATTCCCTATATAATCCTCTACTTTAGATCAGGGCCATATTCCCTATATAAAACTCTACTTTAGACCAGGATCCTATTCCCTATATAATTCTCTACTGTAGACCAGGGCGATATTCCAATATAATAATCTACTTTAAACCAGGGCCCTATTCCCTATAAAATACTCTACTTTAGACCAGGGCCCTATTCCCTATATAATACTCTACTTAAGACCATGGCCCTATTCCCCATATAATACTCTACTTTAGACCAGGGCCCTATTCCCTATATAAAACTCTACTGTAGACCAGGGCGATATTCCCTATATAATACTCTACTTTAGACCAGGGCCCTATTCCCTATATAATACTCTACTTTAAACCAGGGCCCTATTCCCTATAATAATACCCTACTGTAGAACAGGGCCCTATTCCCTATACAATCCTCTACTTTAGACCAGGGCCATATTCCCTATATAATCCTATACTTTAGACCAGGGTCCTATTCCCTATATAATACTGTACTTTAAACCAGGGCCCTATTCCCTATAAAATACTCTACTTTAGAACAGGGCCCTATTCCCTATATAATACTCTACTTAAGACCATGGCCCTATTCCCCATATAATACTCTACTTTAGACCAGGGCCCTATTCCCTATATGATACTCTACTTTAGACCAGTGCCCTATTCCCTATATAATACTCTACTTTAGACCAGGGCCCTATTCCCTATATAATACTCTACTGTAGAACAGGGCCCTATTCCCTATATAATCCTCTACTTTAGACCAGGGCCCTATTCCCTATATAATACTCTACTTTAGACCAGGGCCATATTCCCTATATAAAACTCTACTTTAGACCAGGATCCTATTGCCTATATAATACTCTACTGTAGACCAGGGCGATATTCCCAATATAATACTCTACTTTAAACCAGGGCCCTATTCCCTATAAAATACTCTACTTTAGACCAGGGCCCTATTCCCTATATAATACTCTACTTAAGACCATGGCCCTATTCCCCATATAATACTCTACTTTAGACCAGGGCCCTATTCCCTATATAAAACTCTACTGTAGACCAGGGCCCTATTCCCTATATAATACTCTACCGTTGACCAGGGCCTTATTCCCCATATAATACTCTACTTTAGACCAGGGCCCTATTCCCTATATAAAACTCTACTGTAGACCAGGGCCCTATTCCCTATATAATACTCTACCGTAGACCAGGGCCCTATTCCCCATATAATACTCTACTTTAGACCAGGGCCCTATTCCCTATATAAAACTCTACTGTAGACCAGGGCCCTATTCCCTATATAATACTCTACCGTAGACCAGGGCCCTATTCCCCATATAATACTCTACTTTAGACCAGGGCCCTATTCCCTATATAATACTCTACTTTAAACCAGGGCCCTATTCCCTATATAATACTCTACTGTAGACCAGGGCGATATTCCCAATATAATACTCTACTTTAGACCAGGGCCCTATTCCCTATAAAATACTCTACTTTAGACCAGGGCCCTATTCCCTATATAATACTCTACTTAAGACCATGGCCCTATTCCCCATATAATACTCTACTTTAGACCAGGGCCCTATTCCCTATATAAAACTCTACTGTAGACCAGGGCCCTATTCTCTATATAATACTCTACTTTAGACCAGGGCCCTATTCCCTATATAATACTCTACCGTAGACCAGGGCCCTATTCCCCATATAATACTCTACTTTAGACCAGGGCCGTATTCCCTATATAATACTCTACTTTAAACCAGGGCCCTATTCCCTATATAATACTCTATTGTAGAACAGGGCCCTATTCCCTATACAATCCTCTACTTTAGACCAGGGCCATATTCCCTATATAAAACTCTACTTTACACCAGGATCCTATTCCCTATATAATACTCTACTGTAGACCAGGGCGATATTCCCAATATAATAATCTACTTTAAACCAGGGCCCTATTCCCTATAAAATACTCTACTTTAGACCAGGGCCCTATTCCCTATATAATACTCTACTTAAGACCATGGCCCTATTCCCCATATAATACTCTACTTTAGACCAGGGCCCTATTCCCTATATAAAACTCTACTGTAGACCAGGGCCCTATTCCCTATATAATACTCTACTTTAGACCAGGGCCCTATTCCCTATATAATACTCTACTTTAGACCAGGGCCCTATTCCCCATATAATACTCTACTTTAGACCAGGGCCCTATTCCCTATATAAAACTCTACTGTAGACCAGGGCCCTATTCCCTATACAATCCTCTACTTTAGACCAGGGCCATATTCCCTATATAAAACTCTACTTTAGACCAGGATCCTATTCCCTATATAATACTCTACTGTAGACCAGGGCGATATTCCCAATATAATACTCTACTTTAAACCAGGGCCCTATTCCCTATAAAATACTCTACTTTAGAACAGGGCCCTATTCCCTATATAATACTCTACTTAAGACCATGGCCCTATTCCCCATATAATACTCTACTTTAGACCAGGGCCCTATTCCCTATATAATACTCTACTTTAGACCAGTGCCCTATTCCCTATATAATACTCTACTTTAGACCAGGGCCCTATTCCCTATATAATACTGTACTGTAGAACAGGGCCCTATTCCCTATATAATCCTCTACTTTAGACCAGGGCCCTATTCCCTATATAATACTCTACTTTAGACCAGGGCCATATTCCCTATATAAAACTCTACTTTAGACCAGGATCCTATTCCCTATATAATACTCTACTGTAGACCAGGGCGATATTCCCAATATAATACTCTACTTTAAACCAGGGCCCTATTCCCTATAAAATACTCTACTTTAGACCAGGGCCCTATTCCCTATATAATACTCTACTTAAGACCATGGCCCTATTCCCCATATAATACTCTACTTTAGACCAGGGCCCTATTCCCTATATAAAACTCTACTGTAGACCAGGGCCCTATTCCCTATATAATACTCTACCGTTGACCAGGGCCCTATTCCCCATATAATATTCTACTTTAGACCAGGGCCCTATTCCCTATATAAAACTCTACTGTAGACCAGGGCCCTATTCCCTATATAATACTCTACCGTAGACCAGGGCCCTATTCCCCATATAATACTCTACTTTAGACCAGGGCCCTATTCCCTATATAAAACTCTACTGTAGACCAGGGCCCTATTCCCTATATAATACTCTACCGTAGACCAGGGCCCTATTCCCCATATAATACTCTACTTTAGACCAGGGCCCTATTCCCTATATAATACTCTACTTTAAACCAGGGCCCTATTCCCTATATAATACTCTACTGTAGACCAGGGCGATATTCCCAATATAATACTCTACTTTAAACCAGGGCCCTATTCCCTATAAAATACTCTACTTTAGACCAGGGCCCTATTCCCTATATAATACTCTACTTAAGACCATGGCCCTATTCCCCATATAATACTCTACTTTAGACCAGGGCCCTATTCCCTATATAAAACTCTACTGTAGACCAGGGCCCTATTCCCTATATAATACTCTACCGTTGACCAGGGCCCTATTCCCCATATAATACTCTACTTTAGACCAGGGCCCTATTCCCTATATAAAACTCTACTGTAGACCAGGGCCCTATTCCCTATATAATACTCTACCGTAGACCAGGGCCCTATTCCCCATATAATACTCTACTTTAGACCAGGGCCCTATTCCCTATATAAAACTCTACTGTAGACCAGGGCCCTATTCCCTATATAATACTCTACTGTAGACCAGGGCGATATTCCCAATATAATACTCTACTTTAGACCAGGGCCCTATTCCCTATAAAATACTCTACTTTAGACCAGGGCCCTATTCCCTATATAATACTCTACTTAAGACCATGGCCCTATTCCCCATATAATACTCTACTTTAGACCAGGGCCCTATTCCCTATATAAAACTCTACTGTAGACCAGGGCCCTATTCCCTATATAATACTCTACTTTAGACCAGGGCCCTATTCCCTATATAATACTCTACCGTAGACCAGGGCCCTATTCCCCATATAATACTCTACTTTAGACCAGGGCCGTATTCCCTATATAATACTCTACTTTAAACCAGGGCCCTATTCCCTATATAATACTCTACTGTAGAACAGGGCCCTATTCCCTATACAATCCTCTACTTTAGACCAGGGCCATATTCCCTATATAAAACTCTACTTTACACCAGGATCCTATTCCCTATATAATACTCTACTGTAGACCAGGGCGATATTCCCAATATAATACTCTACTTTAAACCAGGGCCCTATTCCCTATAAAATACTCTACTTTAGACCAGGGCCCTATTCCCTATATAATACTCTACTTAAGACCATGGCCCTATTCCCCATATAATACTCTACTTTAGACCAGGGCCCTATTCCCTATATAAAACTCTACTGTAGACCAGGGCCCTATTCCCTATATAATACTCTACCGTTGACCAGGGCCCTATTCCCCATATAATACTCTACTTTAGACCAGGGCCCTATTCCCTATATAAAACTCTACTGTAGACCAGGGCCCTATTCCCTATATAATACTCTACCGTAGACCAGGGCCCTATTCCCCATATAATACTCTACTTTAGACCAGGGCCCTATTCCCTATATAAAACTCTACTGTAGACCAGGGCCCTATTCCCTATATAATACTCTACTGTAGACCAGGGCGATATTCCCAATATAATACTCTACTTTAGACCAGGGCCCTATTCCCTATAAAATACTCTACTTTAGACCAGGGCCCTATTCCCTATATAATACTCTACTTAAGACCATGGCCCTATTCCCCATATAATACTCTACTTTAGACCAGGGCCCTATTCCCTATATAAAACTCTACTGTAGACCAGGGCCCTATTCCCTATATAATACTCTACTTTAGACCAGGGCCCTATTCCCTATATAATACTCTACCGTAGACCAGGGCCCTATTCCCCATATAATACTCTACTTTAGACCAGGGCCGTATTCCCTATATAATACTCTACTTTAAACCAGGGCCCTATTCCCTATATAATACTCTACTGTAGAACAGGGCCCTATTCCCTATACAATCCTCTACTTTAGACCAGGGCCATATTCCCTATATAAAACTCTACTTTACACCAGGATCCTATTCCCTATATAATACTCTACTGTAGACCAGGGCGATATTCCCAATATAATAATCTACTTTAAACCAGGGCCCTATTCCCTATAAAATACTCTACTTTAGACCAGGGCCCTATTCCCTATATAATACTCTACTTAAGACCATGGCCCTATTCCCCATATAATACTCTACTTTAGACCAGGGCCCTATTCCCTATATAAAACTCTACTGTAGACCAGGGCCCTATTCCCTATATAATACTCTACTTTAGACCAGGGCCCTATTCCCTATATAATACTCTACTTTAGACCAGGGCCCTATTCCCCATATAATACTCTACTTTAGACCAGGGCCCTATTCCCTATATAAAACTCTACTGTAGACCAGGGCCCTATTCTCTATACAATCCTCTACTTTAGACCAGGGCCATATTCCCTATATAAAACTCTACTTTAGACCAGGATCCTATTCCCTATATAATACTCTATTGTAGACCAGGGCGATATTCCCAATATAATACTCTACTTTAAACCAGGGCCCTATTCCCTATAAAATACTCTACTTTAGAACAGGGCCCTATTCCCTATATAATACTCTACTTAAGACCATGGCCCTATTCCCCATATAATACTCTACTTTAGACCAGGGCCCTATTCCCTATATAATACTCTACTTTAGACCAGTGCCCTATTCCCTATATAATACTCTACTTTAGACCAGGGCCCTATTCCCTATATAATACTCTACTGTAGAACAGGGCCCTATTCCCTATATAATCCTCTACTTTAGACCAGGGCCCTATTCCCTATATAATACTCTACTTTAGACCAGGGCCATATTCCCTATATAAAACTCTACTTTAGACCAGGATCCTATTCCCTATATAATACTCTACTGTAGACCAGGGCGATATTCCCAATATAATACTCTACTTTAAACCAGGGCCCTATTCCCTATAAAATACTCTACTTTAGACCAGGGCCCTATTCCCTATATAATACTCTACTTAAGACCATGGCCCTATTCCCCATATAATACTCTACTTTAGACCAGGGCCCTATTCCCTATATAAAACTCTACTGTAGACCAGGGCCCTATTCCCTATATAATACTCTACCGTTGACCAGGGCCCTATTCCCCATATAATACTCTACTTTAGACCAGGGCCCTATTCCCTATATAAAACTCTACTGTAGACCAGGGCCCTATTCCCTATATAATACTCTACCGTTGACCAGGGCCCTATTCCCCATATAATACTCTACTTTAGACCAGGGCCCTATTCCCTATATAAAACTCTACTGTAGACCAGGGCCCTATTCCCTATATAATACTCTACCGTAGACCAGGGCCCTATTCCCCATATAATACTCTACTTTAGACCAGGGCCCTATTCCCTATATAAAACTCTACTGTAGACCAGGGCCCTATTCCCTATATAATACTCTACCGTAGACCAGGGCCCTATTCCCCATATAATACTCTACTTTAGACCAGGGCCCTATTCCCTATATAATACTCTACTTTAAACCAGGGCCCTATTCCCTATATAATACTCTACTGTAGAACAGGGCTCTATTCCCTATACAATCCTCTACTTTAGACCAGGGCCATATTCCCTATATAATCCTCTACTTTAGACCAGGGCCCTATTCCCTATATAATACTCTACTTTAGACCAGGGCCATATTCCCTATATAATACTCTACTGTAGAACAGGGCCCTATTCCCTATATAATCCTCTACTTTAGACCAGGGCCATATTCCCTATATAAAACTCTACTTTAGACCAGGATCCTATTCCCTATATAATACTCTACTTTAGACCAGGGCCCTATTCCCTATATAATACTCTACTTTAGACCAGGGCCCTATTCCCTATATAATACTCTACTTAAGACCATGGCCCTATTCCCCATATAATACTCTACTTTAGACCAGGGCCCTATTCCCTATATAATACTTTACTTAAGACCATGGCCCTATTCCCCATATAATACTCTACTTTAGACCAGGGCCCTATTCCCTATATAAAACTCTAATGTAGAACAGGGCCCTATTTCCTATATAATACTCTACTGTAGACCAGGGCCCTATTCCCCATATACTACTCTACTTTAGACCAGGGCCCTATTCCCTATATAATACTCTACTGTAGACCAGGATCTTATTCCCTATATAATACTCTACTGTAGACCAGGGCCCTATTCCCTATATAATACTCTACTGTAGAACAGGGCCCTATTCCCTATATAATCCTCTACTTTAGATCAGGGCCATATTCCCTATATAAAACTCTACTTTAGACCAGGATCCTATTCCCTATATAATTCTCTACTGTAGACCAGGGCGATATTCCAATATAATAATCTACTTTAAACCAGGGCCCTATTCCCTATAAAATACTCTACTTTAGACCAGGGCCCTATTCCCTATATAATACTCTACTTAAGACCATGGCCCTATTCCCCATATAATACTCTACTTTAGACCAGGGCCCTATTCCCTATATAAAACTCTACTGTAGACCAGGGCGATATTCCCTATATAATACTCTACTTTAGACCAGGGCCCTATTCCCTATATAATACTCTACTTTAAACCAGGGCCCTATTCCCTATAATAATACCCTACTGTAGAACAGGGCCCTATTCCCTATACAATCCTCTACTTTAGACCAGGGCCATATTCCCTATATAATCCTATACTTTAGACCAGGGTCCTATTCCCTATATAATACTGTACTTTAGACCAGGGCCCTGTACCCTATACAATACTCTACTTTAGACTAGGGCCCTATTCCCTATGTAATACTCTACTTTAGACCAGGGTCCTATTCCATATATAATAATCTACTTTAGACCAGGGCCCTATTCCCTATATAATACTCTACTGTAGACCATGGCCCTTTTCCCCATATAATACTCTACTTTAGACCAGGGCCCTAATCCCTATATAATACTCTACTGTAGACCAGGGCCTTATTCCCTATATAATACTCTACTGTAGAACAGGGCCCTATTCCCTATATAATCCTCTACTTTAGACCAGGGCCATATTCCCTATATAAAACTCTACTTTAGACCAGGATCCTATTCCCTATATAATTCTCTACTGTAGACCAGGGCGATATTCCCAATATAATAATCTACTTTAAACCAGGGCCCTATTCCCTATAAAATACTCTACTTTAGACCAGGGCCCTATTCCCTATATAATACTCTACTTAAGACCATGGCCCTATTCCCCATATAATACTCTACTTTAGACCAGGGCCCTATTCCCTATATAAAACTCTACTGTAGACCAGGGCCCTATTCCCTATATAATACTCTACTTTAGACCAGGGCCCTATTCCCTATATAATACTCTACTTTAGACCAGGGCCCTATTCCCTATATAATACTCTACTTAAGACCATGGCCCTATTCCCCATATAATACTCTACTTTAGACCAGGGCCCTATTCCCTATATAATACTTTACTTAAGACCATGGCCCTATTCCCCATATAATACTCTACTTTAGACCAGGGCCCTATTCCTTATATAAAACTCTAATGTAGAACAGGGCCCTATTCCCTATATAATACTCTACTGTAGACCAGGGCCCTATTCCCCATATACTACTCTACTTTTGACCAGGGCCCTATTCCCTATATAATACTCTACTGTAGACCAGGATCTTATTCCCTATATAATACTCTACTGTAGACCAGGGCCCTATTCCCTATATAATACTCTACTGTAGAACAGGGCCCTATTCCCTATATAATCCTCTACTTTAGATCAGGGCCATATTCCCTATATAAAACTCTACTTTAGACCAGGATCCTATTCCCTATATAATTCTCTACTGTAGACCAGGGCGATATTCCCAATATAATAATCTACTTTAAACCAGGGCCCTATTCCCTAAAAAATACTCTACTTTAGACCAGGGCCCTATTCCCTATATAATACTCTACTTAAGACCATGGCCCTATTCCCCATGTAATACTCTACTTTAGACCAGGGCCCTATTCCCTATATAAAACTCTACTGTAGACCAGGGCGATATTC
The DNA here is from genome assembly GCF_029448725.1 of Salvelinus fontinalis. Lineage (NCBI taxonomy): Eukaryota > Metazoa > Chordata > Actinopteri > Salmoniformes > Salmonidae > Salvelinus > Salvelinus fontinalis. The sequence continues at coordinate 133,298 of NW_026600441.1, read as the reverse complement.
CCTATATAATACTCTACTTTAGACCAGGGCCCTATTCCCTATATAATACTCTACTTTAAACCAGGGCCCTATTCCCTATAATAATACCCTACTGTAGAACAGGGCCCTATTCCCTATACAATCCTCTACTTTAGACCAGGGCCATATTCCCTATATAATCCTATACTTTAGACCAGGGTCCTATTCCCTATATAATACTGTACTTTAGACCAGGGCCCTGTACCCTATATAATACTCTACTTTAGACTAGGGCCCTATTCCCTATGTAATACTCTACTTTAGACCAGGGTCCTATTCCATATATAATAATCTACTTTAGACCAGGGCCCTATTCCCTATATAATACTCTACTGTAGACCATGGCCCTTTTCCCCATATAATACTCTACTTTAGACCAGGGCCCTAATCCCTATATAATACTCTACTGTAGACCAGGGCCTTATTCCCTATATAATCCTCTACTTTAGACCAGGGCCATATTCCCTATATAAAACTCTACTTTAGACCAGGATCCTATTCCCTATATAATTCTCTACTGTAGACCAGGGCGATATTCCCAATATAATAATCTACTTTAAACCAGGGCCCTATTCCCTATAAAATACTCTACTTTAGACCAGGGCCCTATTCCCTATATAATACTCTACTTAAGACCATGGCCCTATTCCCCATATAATACTCTACTTTAGACCAGGGCCCTATTCCCTATATAAAACTCTACTGTACACCAGGGCCCTATTCCCTATATAATACTCTACTTTAGACAAGGGCCCTATTCCCTATATAATACTCTACTTTAGACCAGGGCCCTATTCCCCATATAATACTCTACTTTAGACCAGGGCCCTATTCCCTATATAAAACTCTACTGTAGACCAGGGCCCTATTCCCTATACAATCCTCTACTTTAGACCAGGGCCATATTCCCTATATAAAACTCTACTTTAGACCAGGATCCTATTCCCTATATAATACTCTACTGTAGACCAGGGCGATATTCCCAATATAATACTCTACTTTAAACCAGGGCCCTATTCCCTATAAAATACTCTACTTTAGAACAGGGCCCTATTCCCTATATAATACTCTACTTAAGACCATGGCCCTATTCCCCGTATAATACTCTACTTTAGACCAGGGCCCTATTCCCTATATAATACTCTACTTTAGACCAGTGCCCTATTCCCTATATAATACTCTACTTTAGACCAGGGCCCTATTCCCTATATAATACTCTACTGTAGAACAGGGCCCTATTCCCTATATAATCCTCTACTTTAGACCATGCCCTATTCCCTATATAATACTCTACTTTAGACCAGGGCCATATTCCCTATATAAAACTCTACTTTAGACCAGGATCCTATTCCCTATATAATACTCTACTGTAGACCAGGGCCCTATCCCCCATATACTACTCTACTTTAGACCAGGGCCCTATTCCCTATATAATACTCTACTGTAGACCAGGATCTTATTCCCTATATAATACTCTACTGTAGACCAGGGCCCTATTCCCTATATAATACTCTACTGTAGAACAGGGCCCTATTCCCTATATAATCCTCTACTTTAGATCAGGGCCATATTCCCTATATAAAACTCTACTTTAGACCAGGATCCTATTCCCTATATAATTCTCTACTGTAGACCAGGGCGATATTCCCAATATAATAATCTACTTTAAACCAGGGCCCTATTCCCTATAAAATACTCTACTTTAGACCAGGGCCCTATTCCCTATATAATACTCTACTTAAGACCATGGCCCTATTCCCCATATAATACTCTACTTTAGACCAGGGCCCTATTCCCTATATAAAACTCTACTGTAGACCAGGGCGATATTCCCTATATAATACTCTACTTTAGACCAGGGCCCTATTCCCTATATAATACTCTACTTTAAACCAGGGCCCTATTCCCTATAATAATACCCTACTGTAGAAGAGGGCCCTATTCCCTATACAATCCTCTACTTTAGACCAGGGCCATATTCCCTATATAATCCTATACTTTAGACCAGGGTCCTATTCCCTATATAATACTGTACTTTAGACCAGGGCCCTGTACCATATATAATACTCTACTTTAGACTAGGGCCCTATTCCCTATGTAATACTCTACTTTAGACCAGGGTCCTATTCCATATATAATAATCTACTTTAGACCAGGGCCCTATTCCCTATATAATACTCTACTGTAGACCATGGCCCTTTTCCCCATATAATACTCTACTTTAGACCAGGGCCCTAATCCCTATATAATACTCTACTGTAGACCAGGGCCTTATTCCCTATATAATACTCTACTGTAGAACAGGGCCCTATTCCCTATATAATCCTCTACTTTAGACCAGGGCCATATTCCCTATATAAAACTCTACTTTAGACCAGGATCCTATTCCCTATATAATTCTCTACTGTAGACCAGGGCGATATTCCCAATATAATAATCTACTTTAAACCAGGGCCCTATTCCCTATAAAATACTCTACTTTAGACCAGGGCCCTATTCCCTATATAATACTCTACTTAAGACCATGGCCCTATTCCCTATATAATACTCTACTTAAGACCATGGCCCTATTCCCCATATAATACTCTACTTTAGACCAGGGCCCTATTCCCTATATAATACTCTACTTTAGACCAGTGCCCTATTCCCTATATAATACTCTACTTTAGACCAGGGCCCTATTCCCTATATAATACTCTACTGTAGAACAGGGCCCTATTCCCTATATAATCCTCTACTTTAGACCAGGGCCCTATTCCCTATATAATACTCTACTTTAGACCAGGGCCATATTCCCTATATAAAACTCTACTTTAGACCAGGATCCTATTCCCTATATAATACTCTACTGTAGACCAGGGCGATATTCCCAATATAATACTCTACTTTAAACCAGGGCCCTATTCCCTATAAAATACTCTACTTTAGACCAGGGCCCTATTCCCTATATAATACTCTACTTAAGACCATGGCCCTATTCCCCATATAATACTCTACTTTAGACCAGGGCCCTATTCCCTATATAAAACTCTACTGTTGACCAGGGCCCTATTCCCTATATAATACTCTACCGTTGACCAGGGCCCTATTCCCCATATAATACTCTACTTTAGACCAGGGCCCTATTCCCTATATAAAACTCTACTGTAGACCAGGGCCCTATTCCCTATATAATACTCTACCGTAGACCAGGGCCCTATTCCCCATATAATACTCTACTTTAGACCAGGGCCCTATTCCCTATATAAAACTCTACTGTAGACCAGGGCCCTATTCCCTATATAATACTCTACCGTAGACCAGGGCCCTATTCCCCATATAATACTCTACTTTAGGCCAGGGCCCTATTCCCTATATAATACTCTACTTTAAACCAGGGCCCTATTCCCTATATAATACTCTACTGTAGAACAGGGCTCTATTCCCTATACAATCCTCTACTTTAGACCAGGGCCATATTCCCTATATAATCCTCTACTTTAGACCAGGGCCCTATTCCCTATATAATACTCTACTTTAGACCAGGGCCCTATTCCCTATATAATACTCTACTGTAGAACAGGGCCCTATTCCCTATATAATACCCTACTTTAGACCAGGGCCATATTCCCTATATAAAACTCTACTTTAGACCAGGATCCTATTCCCTATATAATACTCTACTGTAGACCAGGGCGATATTCCCAATATAATACTCTACTTTAAACCAGGGCCCTATTCCCTATAAAATACTCTTCTTTAGACCAGGGCCCTATTCCCTATATAATAATCTACTTAAGACCATGGCCCTATTCCCCATATAATACTCTACTTTAGACCAGGGCCCTATTCCCTATATAAAACTCTACTGTAGACCAGGGCCCTATTCCCTATATAATACTCTACTTTAGACCAGGGCCCTATTCCCTATATAATACTCTACTTTAGACCAGGGCCCTATTCCCTATATAATACTCTACTTAAGACCATGGCCCTATTCCCCATATAATACTCTACTTTAGACCAGGGCCCTATTCCCTATATAATACTCTACTTAAGACCATGGCCCTATTCCCCATATAATACTCTACTTTAGACCAGGGCCCTATTCCCTATATAAAACTCTAATGTAGAACAGGGCCCTATTCCCTATATAATACTCTACTGTAGACCAGGGCCCTATTCCCCATATACTACTCTACTTTAGACCAGGGCCCTATTCCTTATATAATACTCTACTGTAGACCAGGATCTTATTCCCTATATAATACTCTACTGTAGACCAGGGCCCTATTCCCTATATAATACTCTACTGTAGAACAGGGCCCTATTCCCTATATAATCCTCTACTTTAGATCAGGGCCATATTCCCTATATAAAACTCTACTTTAGACCAGGATCCTATTCCCTATATAATTCTCTACTGTAGACCAGGGCGATATTCCCAATATAATAATCTACTTTAAACCAGGGCCCTATTCCCTATAAAATACTCTACTTTAGACCAGGGCCCTATTCCCTATATAATACTCTACTTAAGACCATGGCCCTATTCCCCATATAATACTCTACTTTAGACCAGGGCCCTATTCCCTATATAAAACTCTACTGTAGACCAGGGCGATATTCCCTATATAATACTCTACTTTAGACCAGAGCCCTATTCCCTATATAATACTCTACTTTAAACCAGGGCCCTATTCCCTATAATAATACCCTACTGTAGAAGAGGGCCCTATTCCCTATACAATCCTCTACTTTAGACCAGGGCCATATTCCCTATATAATCCTATACTTTAGACCAGGGTCCTATTCCCTATATAATACTGTACTTTAGACCAGGGCCCTGTACCATATATAATACTCTACTTTAGACTAGGGCCCTATTCCCTATGTAATACTCTACTTTAGACCAGGGTCCTATTCCATATATAATAATCTACTTTAGACCAGGGCCCTATTCCCTATATAATACTCTACTGTAGACCATGGCCCTTTTCCCCATATAATACTCTACTTTAGACCAGGACCCTAATCCCTATATAATACTCTACTGTAGACCAGGGCCTTATTCCCTATATAATACTCTACTGTAGAACAGGGCCCTATTCCCTATATAATCCTCTACTTTAGACCAGGGCCATATTCCCTATTTAAAACTCTACTTTAGACCAGGATCCTATTCCCTATATAATACTCTACTGTAGACCAAGGCGATATTCCCAATATAATACTCTACTTTAAACCAGGGCCCTATTCCCTATAAAATACTCTACTTTAGAACAGGGCCCTATTCCCTATATAATACTCTACTTAAGACCATGGCCCTATTCCCCATATAATACTCTACTTTAGACCAGGGCCCTATTCCCTATATAATACTCTACTTTAGACCAGTGCCCTATTCCCTATATAATACTCTACTTTAGACCAGGGCCCTATTCCCTATATAATACTCTACTGTAGAACAGGGCCCTATTCCCTATATAATCCTCTACTTTAGACCAGGGCCCTATTCCCTATATAATACTCTACTTTAGACCAGGGCCATATTCCCTATATAAAACTCTACTTTAGACCAGGATCCTATTCCCTTAATAATACTCTACTGTAGACCAGGGCGATATTCCCAATATAATACTCTACTTTAAACCAGGGCCCTATTCCCTATAAAATACTCTACTTTAGACCAGGGCCCTATTCCCTATATAATACTCTACTTAAGACCATGGCCCTATTCCCCATATAATACTCTACTTTAGACCAGGGCCCTATTCCCTATATAAAACTCTACTGTAGACCAGGGCCCTATTCCCTATATAATACTCTACCGTTGACCAGGGCCCTATTCCCCATATAATACTCTACTTTAGACCAGGGCCCTATTCCCTATATAAAACTCTACTGTAGTCCAGGGCCCTATTCCCTATATAATACTCTACCGTAGACCAGGGCCCTATTCCCCATATAATACTCTACTTTAGACCAGGGCCCTATTCCCTATATAAAACTCTACTGTAGACCAGGGCCCTATTCCCTATATAATACTCTACCGTAGACCAGGGCCCTAATTCCCCATATAATACTCTACTTTAGACCAGGGCCCTATTCCCTATATAATACTCTACTTTAAACCAGGGCCCTATTCCCTATATAATACTCTACTGTAGAACAGGGCTCTATTCCCTATACAATCCTCTACTTTAGACCAGGGCCATATTCCCTATATAATCCTCTACTTTAGACCAGGGCCCTATTCCCTATATAATACTCTACTTTAGACCAGGGCCCTATTCCCTATATAATACTCTACTGTAGAACAGGGCCCTATTCCCTATATAATCCTCTACTTTAGACCAGGGCCATATTCCCTATATAAAACTCTACTTTAGACCAGGATCCTATTCCCTATATAATACTCTACTGTAGACCAGGGCGATATTCCCTATATAAAACTCTACTTTAGACCAGGATCCTATTCCCTATATAATACTCTACTGTAGACCAGGGCGATATTCCCAATATAATACTCTACTTTAAACCAGGGCCCTATTCCCTATAAAATACTCTACTTTAGACCAGGGCCCTATTCCCTATATAATACTCTACTTAAGACCATGGCCCTATTCCCCATATAATACTCTACTTTAGACCAGGGCCATATTCCCTATATAAAACTCTACTGTAGACCAGGGCCATATTCCCTATATAATACTCTACCGTAGACCAGGGCCCTATTCCCCATATAATAAACTACTTTAGACCAGGGCCCTATTCCCTATATAATACTCTACTTAAGACCATGGCCCTATTCCCCATATAATACTCTACTTTAGACCAGGGCCCTATTCCCTATATAAAACTCTAATGTCGAACAGGGCCCTATTCCCTATATAATACTCTACTGTAGACCAGGGCCCTATTCCCCATATACTACTCTACTTTAGACCAGGGCCCTATTCCTTATATAATACTCTACTGTAGACCAGGATCTTATTCCCTATATAATACTCTACTGTAGACCAGGGCCCTATTCCCTATATAATACTCTACTGTAGAACAGGGCCCTATTCCCTATATAATCCTCTACTTTAGATCAGGGCCATATTCCCTATATAAAACTCTACTTTAGACCAGGATCCTATTCCCTATATAATTCTCTACTGTAGACCAGGGCGATATTCCCAATATAATAATCTACTTTAAACCAGGGCCCTATTCCCTATAAAATACTCTACTTTAGACCAGGGCCCTATTCCCTATATAATACTCTACTTAAGACCATGGCCCTATTCCCCATATAATACTCTACTTTAGACCAGGGCCCTATTCCCTATATAAAACTCTACTGTAGACCAGGGCGATATTCCCTATATAATACTCTACTTTAGACCAGAGCCCTATTTCCTATATAATACTCTACTTTAAACCAGGGCCCTATTCCCTATAATAATACCCTACTGTAGAAGAGGGCCCTATTCCCTATACAATCCTCTACTTTAGACCAGGGCCATATTCCCTATATAATCCTATACTTTAGACCAGGGTCCTATTCCCTATATAATACTGTACTTTAGACCAGGGCCCTGTACCATATATAATACTCTACTTTAGACTAGGGCCCTATTCCCTATGTAATACTCTACTTTAGACCAGGGTCCTATTCCATATATAATAATCTACTTTAGACCAGGGCCCTATTCCCTATATAATACTCTACTGTAGACCATGGCCCTTTTCCCCATATAATACTCTACTTTAGACCAGGACCCTAATCCCTATATAATACTCTACTGTAGACCAGGGCCTTATTCCCTATATAATACTCTACTGTAGAACAGGGCCCTATTCCCTATATAATCCTCTACTTTAGACCAGGGCCATATTCCCTATTTAAAACTCTACTTTAGACCAGGATCCTATTCCCTATATAATTCTCTACTGTAGACCAGGGCGATATTCCCAATATAATAATCTACTTTAAACCAGGGCCCTATTCCCTATAAAATACTCTACTTTAGACCAGGGCCCTATTCCCTATATAATACTCTACTTAAGACCATGGCCCTATTCCCCATATAATACTCTACTTTAGACCAGGGCCCTATTCCCTATATAAAACTCTACTGTAGACCAGGGCCCTATTCCCTATATAATACTCTACTTTAGGCCAGGGCCCTATTCCCTATATAATACTCTACTTTAGACCAGGGCCCTATTCCCCATATAATACTCTACTTTAGACCAGGGCCCTATTCCCTATATAAAACTCTACTGTAGACCAGGGCCCTATTCCCTATACAATCCTCTAATTTAGACCAGGGCAATATTCCCTATATAAAACTCTACTTTAGACCAGGATCCTATTCCCTATATAATACTCTACTGTAGACCAAGGCGATATTCCCAATATAATACTCTACTTTAAACCAGGGCCCTATTCCCTATAAAATACTCTACTTTAGAACAGGGCCCTATTCCCTATATAATACTCTACTTAAGACTATGGCCCTATTCCCCATATAATACTCTACTTTAGACCAGGGCCCTATTCCCTATATAAAACTCTACTTTAGACCAGTGCCCTATTCCCTATATAATACTCTACTTTAGACCAGGGCCCTATTCCCTATATAATACTCTACTGTAGACCAGGGCCCTATTCCCTATATAATCCTCTACTTTAGACCAGGGCCCTATTCCCTATATAATACTCTACTTTAGACCAGGGCCATATTCCCTATATAAAACTCTACTTTAGACCAGGATCCTATTCCCTTAATAATACTCTACTGTAGACCAGGGCGATATTCCCAATATAATACTCTACTTTAAACCAGGGCCCTATTCCCTATAAAATACTCTACTTTAGACCAGGGCCCTATTCCCTATATAATACTCTACTTAAGACCATGGCCCTATTCCCCATATAATACTCTACTTTAGACCAGGGCCCTATTCCCTATATAAAACTCTACTGTAGACCAGGGCCCTATTCCCTATATAATACTCTACCGTTGACCAGGGCCCTATTCCCCATATAATACTCTACTTTAGACCAGGGCCCTATTCCCTATATAAAACTCTACTGTAGACCAGGGCCCTATTCCCTATATAATACTCTACCGTAGACCAGGGCCCTATTCCCCATATAATACTCTACTTTAGACCAGGGCCCTATTCCCTATATAAAACTCTACTGTAGACCAGGGCCCTATTCCATATATAATACTCTACCGTAGACCAGGGCCCTAATTCCCCATATAATACTCTACTTTAGACCAGGGCCCTATTCCCTATATAATAATCTACTTTAAACCAGGGCCCTATTCCCTATATAATACTCTACTGTAGAACAGGGCTCTATTCCCTATACAATCCTCTACTTTAGACCAGGGCCATATTCCCTATATAATCCTCTACTTTAGACCAGGGCCCTATTCCCTATATAATACTCTACTTTAGACCAGGGCCCTATTCCCTATATAATACTCTACTGTAGAACAGGGCCCTATTCCCTATATAATACTCTACTTTAGACCAGGGCCATATTCCCTATATAAAATTCTACTTTAGACCAGGATCCTATTCCCTATATAATACTCTACTGTAGACCAGGGCGATATTCCCTATATAAAACTCTACTTTAGACCAGGATCCTATTCCCTATATAATACTCTACTGTAGACCAGGGCGATATTCCCAATATAATACTCTACTTTAAACCAGGGCCCTATTCCCTATAAAATACTCTACTTTAGACCAGGGCCCTATTCCCTATATAATACTCTACTTAAGACCATGGCCCTATTCCCCATATAATACTCTACTTTAGACCAGGGCCATATTCCCTATATAAAACTCTACTGTAGACCAGGGCCATATTCCCTATATAATACTCTACCGTAGACCAGGGCCCTATTCCCCATATAATAAACTACTTTAGACCAGGGCCCTATTCCCTATATAAAACTCTACTGTAGACAAGGGCCCTATTCCCTATATAATACTCTACCGTAGACCAGGGCCCTATTCCCAATATAATACTCTACTTTACACCAGGGCCCTATTCCCTATATAAAACTCTACTGTAGACCAGGGCCCTATTCCCTATATAATACTCTACCGTAGACCAGGGCCCTATTCCCCATATAATACTCTACTTTAGACCAGGGCCCTATTCCCTATACAATCCTCTACTTTAGACCAGGGCCATATTCCCTATATAAAACTCTACTTTAGACCAGGATTCTATTCCCTATATAATTCTCTACTGTAGACCAGGGCGATATTCCCAATATAATACTCTACTTTAAACCAGGGCCCTATTCCCTATAAAATACTCTACTTTAGACCAGGGCCCTATTCCCTATATAATACTCTACTTAAGACCATGGCCCTATTCCCCATATAATACTCTACTTTAGACCAGGGCCCTATTCCCTATATAAAACTCTACTGTAGGCCAGGGCCCTATTCCCTATATAATACTCTACCGTTGACCAGGGCCCTATTCCCCATATAATACTCTACTTTAGACCAGGGCCCTATTCCCTATATAAAACTCTACCGTAGACCAGGGCCCTATTCCCCATATAATACTCTACTTTAGACCAGGGCCCTATTCCCTATATAATACTCTACTTTAAACCAGGGCCCTATTCCCTATATAATACTCTACTGTAGAACAGGGCCCTATTCCCTATACAATCCTCTACTTTAGACCAGGGCCATATTCCCTATATAATCCTCTACTTTAGACCAGGGCCCTATTCCCTATATAATACTCTACTTTAGACCAGGGCCCTATTCCCTATATAATACTCTACTGTAGAACAGGGCCCTATTCCCTATATAATCCTCTACTTTAGACCAGGGCCATATTCCCTATATAAAACTCTACTTTAGACCAGGATCCTATTCCCTATATAATACTCTACTGTAGACCAGGGCGATATTCCCAATATAATACTCTACTTTAAACCAGGGCCCTATTCCCTATAAAATACTCTACTTTAGACCAGGGCCATATTCCCTATATAAAACTCTACTTTAGACCAGGATCCTATTCCCTATATAATACTCTAATGTAGACCAGGGCGATATTCCCAATATAATACTCTACTTTAGACCAGGGCCCTATTCCCTATATAAAACTCTACTGTAGACAAGGGCCCTATTCCCTATATAATACTCTACCGTAGACCAGGGCCCTATTCCCCATATAATACTCTACTTTAGACCAGGGCCCTATTCCCTATATAAAACTCTACTGTAGACCAGGGCCCTATTCCCTATATAATACTCTACCGTAGACCAGGGCCCTATTCCCCATATAATACTCTACTTTAGACCAGGGCCCTATTCCCTATATAAAACTCTACTGTAGACCAGGGCCCTATTCCCTATATAATACTCTACCGTAGACCAGGGCCCTATTCCCCATATAATACTCTACTGTAGAACAGGGCCCTATTCCCTATACAATCCTCTACTTTAGACCAGGGCCATATTCCCTATATAATCCTCTACTTTAGACCAGGGCCCTATACCCTATATAATACTCTACTTTAGACCAGGGCCCTATTCCCTATATAATACTCTACTGTAGAACAGGGCCCTATTCCCTATATAATACTCTACTTTAGACCAGGGCCATATTCCCTATATAAAACTCTACTTTAGACCAGGATCCTATTCCCTATATAATACTCTACTGTAGACCAGGGCGATATTCCCAATATAATACTCTACTTTAAACCAGGGCCCTATTCCCTATATAATCCTCTACTTTAGACCAGGGCCATATTCCCTATATAAAACTCTACTTTAGACCAGGATCCTATTCCCTATATAATACTCTAATGTAGACCAGGGCGATATTCCCAATATAATACTCTACTTTAAACCAGGGCCCTATTCCCTATAAAATACTCTACTTTAGACCAGGGCCCTATTCCCTATATAATACTCTACTTAAGACCATGGCCATATTCCCCATATAATACTCTACTTTAGACCAGGGCCCTATTCCCTATATAAAACTCTACTGTAGACCAGGGCCCTATTCCCTATATAATACTCTACCGTAGACCAGGGCCCTATTCCCCATATAATAAACTACTTTAGACCAGGGCCCTATTCCCTATATAAAACTCTACTGTAGACAAGGGCCCTATTCCCTATATAATACTCTACCGTAGACCAGAGCCCTATTCCCCATATAATACTCTACTTTAGACCAGGGCCCTATTCCCTATAAAATACTCTACTTTAAACCAGGGCCCTATTCCCTATATAATACTCTACTGTAGAACAGGGCCCTATTCCCTATACAATCCTCTACTTTAGACCAGGGCCATATTCCCTATATAAAACTCTACTTTAGACCAGGATCCTATTCCCTATATAATACTCTACTGTAGACCAGGGCGATATTCCCAATATAATACTCTACTTTAAACCAGGGCCATATTCCCTATAAAATACTCTACTTTAGACCAGGGCCCTATTCCCTATATAAAACTCTACTGTAGACCAGGGCCCTATTCCCTATATAATACTCTACCGTAGACCAGGGCCCTATTCCCCATATAATACTCTACTTTAGACCAGGGCCCTAATCCCTATATAATACTCTACTGTAGACCAGGGCCCTATTCCCTATATAATACTCTACCGTAGACCAGGGCCCTATTCCACATATAATACTCTACTTTAGACCAGGGCCCTATTCCCTATATAATACTCTACTTTAAACCAGGGCCCTATTCCCTATATAATACTCTACTGTAGAACAGGGCCCTATTCCCTATACAATCCTCTACTTTAGACCAGGGCCATATTCCCTATATAATCCTCTACTTTAGACCAGGGCCCTATTCCCTATATAATACTCTACTTTAGACCAGGGCCCTATTCCCTATATAATACTCTACTGTAGAACAGGGCCCTATTCCCTATATAATCCTCTACTTTAGACCAGGGCCATATTCCCTATATAAAACTCTACTTTAGACCAGGATCCTATTCCCTATATAATACTCTACTGTAGACCAGGGCGATATTCCCAATATAATACTCTACTTTAAACCAGGGCCCTATTCCCTATATAATCCTCTACTTTAGACCAGGGCCATATTCCCTATATAAAACTCTACTTTAGACCAGGATCCTATTCCCTATATAATACTCTAATGTAGACCAGGGCGATATTCCCAATATAATACTCTACTTTAAACCAGGGCCCTATTCCCTATAAAATACTCTACTTTAGACCAGGGCCCTATTCCCTATATAATACTCTACTTAAGACCATGGCCATATTCCCCATATAATACTCTACTTTAGACCAGGGCCCTATTCCCTATATAAAACTCTACTGTAGACCAGGGCCCTATTCCCTATATAATACTCTACCGTAGACCAGGGCCCTATTCCCCATATAATAAACTACTTTAGACCAGGGCCCTATTCCCTATATAAAACTCTACTGTAGACAAGGGCCCTATTCCCTATATAATACTCTACCGTAGACCAGGGCCCTATTCCCCATATAATACTCTACTTTAGACCAGGGCCCTATTCCCTATATAAAACTCTACTGTAGACCAGGGCCCTATTCCCTATATAATACTCTACCGTAGACCAGGGCCCTATTCCCCATATAATACTCTACTTTAGACCAGGGCCCTATTCCCTATAAAATACTCTACTTTAAACCAGGGCCCTATTCCCTATATAATACTCTACTGTAGAACAGGGCCCTATTCCCTATACAATCCTCTACTTTAGACCAGGGCCATATTCCCTATATAAAACTCTACTTTAGACCAGGATCCTATTCCCTATATAATACTCTACTGTAGACCAGGGCGATATTCCCAATATAATACTCTACTTTAAACCAGGGCCATATTCCCTATAAAATACTCTACTTTAGACCAGGGCCCTATTCCCTATATAATACTCTACTTAAGACCATGGCCCTATTCCCCATATAATACTCTACTTTACACCAGGGCCCTATTCCCTATATAAAACTCTACTGTAGACCAGGGCCCTATTCCCTATATAATACTCTACTTTAGACCAGTGCCCTATTCCATATATAATACTCTACTGTAGAACAGGGCCCTATTTCCTATATAATCCTCTACTTTAGACCAGGGCCATATTCCCTATATAAAACTCTACTTTAGACCAGGATCCTATTCCCTATATAATACTCTACTGTAGACCAGGGCGATATTCCCAATATAATACTCTACTTTATACCAGGGCCCTATTCCCTATAAAATACTCTACTTTAGACCAGGGCCCTATTCCCTATATAATACTCTACTTAAGACCATGGCCCTATTCCACATATAATACTCTACTTTAGACCAGGGCCCTATTCCCTATATAAAACTCTAATGTAGAACAGGGCCCTATTCCCTATATAATACTCTACTGTAGACCAGGGCCCTATTCCCCATATACTACTCTACTTTAGACCAGGGCCCTATTCCCTATATAATACTCTACTGTAGACCAGGATCTTATTCCCTATATAATACTCTACTGTAGACCAGGGCCCTAATCCCTATATAATACTCTACTGTAGAACAGGGCCCTATTCCCTATATAATCCTCTACTTTAGACCAGGGCCATATTCCCTATATAAAACTCTACTTTAGACCAGGATCCTATTCCCTATATAATTCTCTACTGTAGACCAGGGCGATATTCCCAATATAATAATCTACTTTAAACCAGGGCCCTATTCCCTATAAAATACTCTACTTTAGACCAGGGCCCTATTCCCCATATAATACTCTACTTTAGACCAGGGCCCTATTCCCTATATAAAACTCTACTGTAGACCAGGGCCCTATTCCCTATATAATACTCTACCGTAGACCAGGGCCCTAATCCCCATATAATACTCTACTTTAGACCAGGGCCCTATTCTATATATAAAACTCTACTGTAGACCAGGGCCCTATTCCCTATATAATACTCTACCGTAGACCAGGGCCCTATTCCCCATATAATACTCTACTTTAGACCAGGGCCGTATTCCCTATATAATACTCTACTTTAAACCAGGGCCCTATTCCCTATATAATACTCTACTGTAGAACAGGGCCCTATTCCCTATACAATCCTCTACTTTAGACCAGGGCCATATTCCCTATATAAAACTCTACTTTACACCAGGATCCTATTCCCTATATAATACTCTACTGTAGACCAGGGCGATATTCCCAATATAATAATCTACTTTAAACCAGGGCCCTATTCCCTATAAAATACTCTACTTTAGACCAGGGCCCTATTCCCTATATAATACTCTACTTAAGACCATGGCCCTATTCCCCATATAATACTCTACTTTAGACCAGGGCCCTATTCCCTATATAAAACTCTACTGTAGACCAGGGCCCTATTCCCTATACAATCCTCTACTTTAGACCAGGGCCATATTCCCTATATAAAACTCTACTTTACACCAGGATCCTATTCCCTATATAATACTCTACTGTAGACCAGGGCGATATTCCCAATATAATAATCTACTTTAAACCAGGGCCCTATTCCCTATAAAATACTCTACTTTAGACCAGGGCCCTATTCCCTATATAATACTCTACTTAAGACCATGGCCCTATTCCCCATATAATACTCTAATTTAGACCAGGGCCCTATTCCCTATATAAAACTCTACTGTAGACCAGGGCCCTATTCCCTATATAATACTCTACTTTAGACCAGGGCCCTATTCCCTATATAATACTCTACTTTAGACCAGGGCCCTATTCCCTATATGATACTCTACTTTAGACCAGGGCCCTATTCCCTATATAATACTCTACTTTAGACCAGGGCCCTATTCCCTATATAATACTCTACTTTAGACCAGGGCCCTATTCCCTATATAATACTCTACTTTAGACCAGGTTCCTATTCCCTATATAATACTCTACTGTAGAACAGGGCCCTATTTCCTATATAATCCTCTACTTTAGACCAGGGCCATATTCCCTATATAATACTCTACTGGAGACCAGGGCGATATTCCCAATATAATACTCTACTTTATACCAGGGCCCTATTCCCTATAAAATACTCTACTTTAGACCAGGGCCCTATTCCCTATATAATACTCTACTTAAGATCATGGCCCTATTCCACATATAATACTCTACTTTAGACCAGGGCCCTATTCCCTATATAAAACTCTAATGTAGAACAGGGCCCTATTCCCTATATAATACTCTACTGTAGACCAGGGCCCTATTCCCCATATATTACTCTACTTTAGACCAGGGCCCTATTCCCTATATAATACTCTACTGTAGACCAGGATCTTATTCCCTATATAATCCTCTACTTTAGACCAGGGCCATATTCCCTATATAAAACTCTACTTTAGACCAGGATCCTATTCCCTATATAATACTCTACTGTAGACCAGGGCGATATTCCCAATATAATACTCTACTTTAAACCAGGGCCCTATTCCCTATATAATCCTCTACTTTAGACCAGGGCCATATTCCCAATATAAAACTCTACTTTAGACCAGGATCCTATTCCCTATATAATACTCTAATGTAGACCAGGGCGATATTCCCAATATAATACTCTACTTTAAACCAGGGCCCTATTCCCTATAAAATACTCTACTTTAGACCAGGGCCCTATTCCCTATATAATACTCTACTTAAGAACATGGCCATATTCCCCATATAATACTCTACTTTAGACCAGGGCCATATTCCCTATATAAAACTCTACTGTAGACCAGGGCCCTATTCCCTATATAATACTCTACCGTAGACCAGGGCCCTATTCCCCATATAATAAACTACTATAGAACAGGGCCCTATTCCCTATATAAAACTCTACTGTAGACAAGGGCCCTATTCCCTATATAATACTCTACCGTAGACCAGGGCCCTATTCCCCATATAATACTCTACTTTAGACCAGGGCCCTATTCCCTATATAAAACTCTACTGTAGACCAGGGCCCTATTCCCTATATAATACTCTACCGTAGACCAGGGCCCTAATCCCCATATAATACTCTACTTTAGACCAGGGCCCTATTCCCTATATAAAACTCTACTGTAGACCAGGGCCCTATTCCCTATATAATACTCTACTGTAGAACAGGGCCCTATTCCCTATACAATCCTCTACTTTAGACCAGGGCCATATTCCCTATATAAAACTCTACTTTACACCAGGATCCTATTCCCTATATAATACTCTACTGTAGACCAGGGCGATATTCCCAATATAATAATCTACTTTAAACCAGGGCCCTATTCCCTATAAAATACTCTACTTTAGACCAGGGCCCTATTCCCTATATAATACTCTACTTAAGACCATGGCCCTATTCCCCATATAATACTCTACTTTAGACCAGGGCCATATTCCCTATATAAAACTCTACTGTAGACCAGGGCCCTATTCCCTATATAATACTCTACTTTAGACCAGGGCCCTATTCCCTATATAATACTCTACTTTAGACCAGGGCCCTATTCCCTATATAATACTCTACTTTAGACCAGTGCCCTATTCCCTATATGATACTCTACTGTAGAACAGGGCCCTATTTCCTATATAATCCTCTACTTTAGACCAGGGCCATATTCCCTATATAATACTCTACTGGAGACCAGGGCGATATTCCCAATATAATACTCTACTTTATACCAGGGCCCTATTCCCTATAAAATACTCTACTTTAGACCAGGGCCCTATTCCCTATATAATACTCTACTTAAGACCATGGCCCTATTCCACATATAATACTCTACTTTAGACCAGGGCCCTATTCCCTATATAATACTCTACTTTAGACCAGTGCCCTATTCCCTATATAATACTCTACTGTAGAACAGGGCCCTATTTCCTATATAATCCTCTACTTTAGACCAGGGCCATATTCCCTATATAATACTCTACTGGAGACCAGGGCGATATTCCCAATATAATACTCTACTTTATACCAGGGCCCTATTCCCTATAAAATACTCTACTTTAGACCAGGGCCCTATTCCCTATATAATACTCTACTTAAGACCATGGCCCTATTCCACATATAATACTCTACTTTAGACCAGGGCCCTATTCCCTATATAAAACTCTAATGTAGAACAGGGCCCTATTCCCTATATAATACTCTACTGTAGACCAGGGCCCTATTCCCCATATACTACTCTACTTTAGACCAGGGCCCTATTCCCTATATAATACTCTACTGTAGACCAGGATCTTATTCCCTATATAATACTCCACTTTAGACCAGGGCCCTATTCCCTATATAATACTCTACTGTAGAACAGGGCCCTATTCCCTATATAATCCTCTACTTTAGACCAGGGCCATATTCCCTATATAAAACTCTACTTTAGACCAGGATCCTATTCCCTAAATAATACTCTACTGTAGACCAGGGCGATATTCCCAATATAATACTCTACTTTAAACCAGGGCCCTATTCCCTATAAAATACTCTACTTTAGACCAGGGCCCTATTCCCCATATAATACTCTACTTTAGACCCGGGCCCTATTCCCTATATAAAACTCTACTGTAGACCAGGGCCCTATTCCCTATATAATACTCTACCGTGGACCAGGGCCCTATTCCCCATATAATACTCTACTTTAGACCAGGGCCGTATTCCCTATATAATACTCTACTTTAAACCAGGGCCCTATTCCCTATATAATACTCTACTGTAGAACAGGGCCCTATTCCCTATACAATCCTCTACTTTAGACCAGGGCCATATTCCCTATATAAAACTCTACTTTACACCAGGATCCTATTCCCTATATAATACTCTACTGTAGACCAGGGCGATATTCCCAATATAATACTCTACTTTAAACCAGGGCCCTATTCCCTATAAAATACTCTACTTTAGACCAGGGCCCTATTCCCTATATAATACTCTACTTAAGACCATGGCCCTATTCCCCATATAATACTCTACTTTAGACCAGGGCCCTATTCCCTATATAAAACTCTACTGTAGACCAGGGCCCTATTCCCTATATAATACTCTACTTTAAACCAGGGCCCTATTCCCTATAAAATACTCTACTTTAGACCAGGGCCCTATTCCCCATATAATACTCTACTTTAGACCAGGGCCCTATTCCCTATATAAAACTCTACTGTAGACCAGGGCCCTATTCCCTATATAATACTCTACCATAGACCAGGGCCCTAATCCCCATATAATACTCTACTTTAGACCAGGGCCCTATTCCCTATATAAAACTCTACTGTAGACCAGGGCCCTATTCCCTATATAATACTCTACCGTGGACCAGGGCCCTATTCCCCATATAATACTCTACTTTAGACCAGGGCCGTATTCCCTATATAATACTCTACTTTAAACCAGGGCCCTATTCCCTATATAATACTCTACTGTAGAACAGGGCCCTATTCCCTATACAATCCTCTACTTTAGACCAGGGCCATATTCCCTATATAAAACTCTACTTTACACCAGGATCCTATTCCCTATATAATACTCTACTGTAGACCAGGGCGATATTCCCAATATAATACTCTACTTTAAACCAGGGCCCTATTCCCTATAAAATACTCTACTTTAGACCAGGGCCCTATTCCCTATATAATACTCTACTTAAGACCATGGCCCTATTCCCCATATAATACTCTACTTTAGACCAGGGCCCTATTCCCTATATAAAACTCTACTGTAGACCAGGGCCCTATTCCCTATATAATACTCTACTTTAGACCAGGGCCCTATTGCCTATATAATACTCTACTTTAGACCAGGGCCCTATTCCCTATATGATACTCTACTTTAGACCAGGGCCCTATTCCCTATATAATACTCTACTGTAGAACAGGGCCCTATTTCCTATATAATCCTCTACTTTAGACCAGGGCCATATTCCCTATATAAAACTCTACTTTAGACCAGGATCCTATTCCCTATATAATACTCTACTGTAGACCAGGGCGATATTCCCAATATAATACTCTACTTTATACCAGGGCCCTATTCCCTATAAAATACTCTACTTTAGACCAGGGCCCTATTCCCTATATAATACTCTACTTAAGACCATGGCCCTATTCCCCATATAATACTCTACTTTAGACCAGGGCCCTATTCCCTATATAAAACTCTAATGTAGAACAGGGCCCTATTCCCTATATAATACTCTACTGTAGACCAGGGCCCTATTCCCCATATACTACTCTACTTTAGACCAGGGCCCTATTCCCTATATAATACTCTACTGTAGACCAGGGCCATATTCCCTATATAATACTCTACTTTAGACCAGGTCCATATTCCCTATATAATACTCCTCTTTAGACCAGGGCCCTATTCCTTATATAATACTCTACTTAAGACCAGGGCCCTATTCCTTATATAATACTCTACTTAAGACCATGGCCCTATTCCCTATATAATACATACCAGGGCCCTATTCCCTATATAATACTCTACTTTAAACCATGGCCCTATTCCCTATATAATACTCTACTGTAGACAAGGGCCCTATTCCCTATATAATACTCTACTTTAGACCGGGGCCCTATTCCCTATATAATACTCTACTTTAGACCAGGGCCCTATTCCCTATATAATACTCTACTTTATACCAGGGCCCTATTCCCTATATACTACTCTACCGTAGACCAGGGCCCTAATCCCCATATAATACTCTACTTTAGACCAGGGCCCTATTCCCTATATAAAACTCTACTGTAGACCAGGGCCCTATTCCCTATATAATACTCTACCGTAGACCAGGGCCCTATTCCCCATATAATACTCTACTTTAGACCAGGGCCGTATTCCCTATATAATACTCTACTTTAAACCAGGGCCCTATTCCCTATATAATACTCTACTGTAGAACAGGGCCCTATTCCCTATACAATCCTCTACTTTAGACCAGGGCCATATTCCCTATATAAAACTCTACTTTACACCAGGATCCTATTCCCTATATAATACTCTACTGTAGACCAGGGCAATATTCCCAATATAATACTCTACTTTAAACCAGGGCCCTATTCCCTATAAAATACTCTACTTTAGACCAGGGCCCTATTCCCTATATAATACTCTACTTAAGACCATGGCCCTATTCCCCATATAATACTCTACTTTAGACCAGGGCCCTATTCCCTATATAAAACTCTACTGTAGACCAGGGCCCTATTCCCTATATAATACTCTACTTTAGACCAGGGCCCTATTCCCTATATAATACTCTACTTTAGACCAGGGCCCTATTCCCTATATAATACTCTACTTTAGACCAGGGCCCTATTCCCTATATAATACTCTACTGTAGAACAGGGCCCTATTTCCTATATAATCCTCTACTTTAGACCAGGGCCATATTCCCTATATAAAACTCTACTTTAGACCAGGATCCTATTCCCTATATATTACTCTACTGTAGACCAGGGCGATATTCCCAATATAATACTCTTCTTTATACCAGGGCCCTATTCCCTATAAAATACTCTACTTTAGACCAGGGCCCTATTCCCTATATAATACTCTACTTAAGACCATGGCCCTATTCCCCATATAATACTCTACTTTAGACCAGGGCCCTATTCCCTATATAAAACTCTACTGTAGACCAGGGCGATATTCCCTATATAATACTCTACTTTAGACCATGGCCCTATTCCCTATATAATACTCTACTTTAAACCAGGGCCCTATTCCCTATATAATACCCTACTGTAGAACAGGGCCCTATTCCCTATACAATCCTCTACTTTAGACCAGGGCCATATTCCCTATATAATCCTCTACTTTAGACCAGGGTCCTATTCCCTATATAATACTGTACTTTAGACCAGGGCCCTGTACCCTATATAATACTCTACTTTAGACCAGGGCCCTATTCCCTATATAATACTCTACTGTAGACCAGGGCCTTATTCCCTATATAATACTCTACTGTAGAACAGGGCCCTATTCCCTATATAATCCTCTACTTTAGACCAGGGCCATATTCCCTATATAAAACTCTACTTTAGACCAGGATCCTATTCCCTATGTAATACTCTACTTTAGACCAGGGTCCTATTCCATATATAATAATCTACTTTAGACCAGGGCCCTATTCCCTGTATAATACTCTACTGTAGACCAGGGCCTTATTCCCTATACAATACTCTACTGTAGAACAGGGCCCTATTCCCTATATAATCCTCTACTTTAGACCAGGGCCATATTCCCTATATAAAACTCTACTTTAGACCAGGATCCTATTCCCTATATAATTCTCTACTGTAGACCAGGGCAATATTCGCAATATAATAATCTACTTTAAACCAGGGCCCTATTCCCTATAAAATACTCTACTTTAGACCAGGGCCCTATTCCCTATATAATACTCTACTTAAGACCATGGCCCTATTCCCCATATAATACTCTGCTTTAGACCAGGGCCCTATTCCCTATATAAAACTCTACTGTAGACCAGGGCCCTATTCCCTATATAATACTCTACTTTAGACCAGGGCCCTATTCCCTATATAATACTCTACTTTAGACCAGGGCCCTATTCCCCATATAATACTCTACTTTATACCAGGGCCCTATTCCCTATATAAAACTCTACTGTAGACCAGGGCCCTATTCCCTATACAATCCTCTACTTTAGACCAGGGCCATATTCCCTATATAAAACTCTACTTTAGACCAGGATCCTATTCCCTATATAATACTCTACTGTAGACCAGGCCGATATTCCCAATATAATACTCTACTTTAAACCAGGGCCCTATTCCCTATATAATACTCTACTTTAGACCAGTGCCCTATTCCCTATATAATACTCTACTTTAGACCAGGGCCCTATTCCCTATATAATACTCTACTGTAGACCAGGGCGATATTCCCAATATAATACTCTACTTTAAACCAGGGCCCTATTCCCTATAAAATACTCTACTTTAGACCAGGGCCCTATTCCCTATATAATACTCTACTTAAGACCATGGCCCTATTCCCCATATAATACTCTACTTTAGACCAGGGCCCTATTCCCTATATAAAACTCTACTGTAGGCCAGGGCCCTATTCCCTATATAATACTCTACCGTTGACCAGGGCCCTATTCCCCATATAATACTCTACTTTAGACCAGGGCCCTATTCCCTATATAAAACTCTACTGTAGACCAGGGCCCTATTCCCATATAATACTCTACCGTAGACCAGGGCCCTATTCCCCATATAATACTCTACTTTAGACCAGGGCCCTAATCCCTATATAATACTCTACTGTAGACCAGGGCCCTATTCCCTATATAATACTCTACCGTAGACCAGGGCCCTATTCCCCATATAATACTCTACTTTAGACCAGGGCCCTATTCCCTATATAATACTCTACTTTAAACCAGGGCCCTATTCCCTATATAATACTCTACTGTAGAACAGGGCCCTATTCCCTATACAATCCTCTACTTTAGACCAGGGCCCTATTCCCTATATAAAACTCTACTTAAGACCATGGCTCCTATTCCCTATATAATACTCCACTGTAGACCAGGGCCCTATTCCCAATATAATACTCTACTGTAGAACCAGGGCCCTATTCCCTATAAAATCCTCTACTTTAGACCAGGGCCATATTCCCTATATAAAACTCTACTTTAGACCAGGATCCTATTCCCTATATAATACTCTACTGTAGACCAGGGCGATATTCCCAATATAATACTCTACTTTAAACCAGGGCCCTATTCCCTATAAAATACTCTACTTTAGACCAGGGCCCTATTCCCTATATAATACTCTACTTAAGACCATGGCCCTATTCCCCATATAATACTCTACTTTAGACCAGGGCCCTATTCCCTATATAAAACTCTACTGTAGACCAGGGCCCTATTCCCTATATAATACTCTACCGTAGACCAGGGCCCTAATTCCCCATATAATACTCTACTTTAGACCAGGGCCCTATTCCCTATATAAAACTCTACTGTAGACCAGGGCCCTATTCCCTATATAATACTCTACCGTAGACCAGGGCCCTATTCCCCATATAATACTCTACTTTAGACCAGGGCCCTATTCCCTATATAATACTCTACTTTAGACCAGGGCCCTATTCCCTATATAATACTCTACTGTAGAACAGGGCCCTATTCCCTATACAATCCTCTACTTTAGACCAGGGCCATATTCCCTATATAAAACTCTACTTTAGACCAGGATCCTATTCCCTATATAATACTCTACTGTAGACCAGGGCGATATTCCCAATATAATACTCTACTTTAAACCAGGGCCATATTCCCTATAAAATACTCTACTTTAGACCAGGGCCCTATTCCCTATATAATACTCTACTTAAGACCATGGCCCTATTCCCCATATAATACTCTACTTTAGACCAGGGCCCTATTCCCTATATAAAACTCTACTGTAGACCAGGGCCCTATTCCCTATATAATACTCTACTTTAGACCAGGGCCCTATTCCCTATATAATACTCTACTTTAGACCAGGGCCCTATTCCCTATATAATACTCTACTTTAGACCAGTGCCCTATTCCCTATATAATACTCTACTGTAGAACAGGGCCCTATTTCCTATATAATCCTCTACTTTAGACCAGGGCCATATTCCCTATATAAAACTCTACTTTAGACCAGGATCCTATTCCCTATATAATACTCTACTGTAGACCAGGGCGATATTCCCAATATAATACTCTACTTTATACCAGGGCCCTATTCCCTATAAAATACTCTACTTTAGACCAGGGCCCTATTCCCTATATAATACTCTACTTAAGACCATGGCCCTATTCCCCATATAATACTCTACTTTAGACCAGGGCCCTATTCCCTATATAAAACTCTAATGTAGAACAGGGCCCTATTCCCTATATAATACTCTACTGTAGACCAGGGCCCTATTCCCCATATACTACTCTACTTTAGACCAGGGCCCTATTCCCTATATAATACTCTACTGTAGACCAGGATCTTATTCCCTATATAATACTCTACTGTAGACAAGGGCCCTATTCCCTATATAATACTCTACTTTAGACCAGGGCCCTATTCCCTATATAATACTCTACTTTAGACCAGGGCCATATTCCCTATATAAAACTCTACTTTAGACCAGGATCCTATTCCCTATATAATACTCTACCGTAGACCAGGGCCCTATTCCCCATATAATACTCTACTTTAGACCAGGGCCCTATTCCCTATATAAAACTCTACTGTAGACCAGGGCCCTATTCCCTATATAATACTCTACTGTAGACCAGGGCCCTATTCCCCATATAATACTCTACTTTAGACCAGGGCCCTATTCCCTATAAAATACTCTACTTTAAACCAGGGCCCTATTCCCTATATAATACTCTACTGTAGAACAGGGCCCTATTCCCTATATAATACTCTACTTTAGACCAGGGCCCTATTCCCTATATAAACTCTACTTAGACCAGGTAATACTCTACTTTAGACCAGGGCCCTATTCCCTATATAAAACTCTACTGTAGACCAGGGCCCTATTCCCTATATAATACTCTACTTTAGACCAGGGCCCTATTCCCTATATAATACTCTACTTTAGACCAGGGCCCTATTCCCTATATAATACTCTACTTTAGACCAGGGCCCTATTCCCTATATAAACTCTACTGTAGACCAGGGCCCTATTCCCTATATAATCCTCTACTTTAGACCAGGGCCATATTCCCTATATAAAACTCTACTTTAGACCAGGATCCTATTCCCTATATAATACTCTACTGTAGACCAGGGCGATATTCCCAATATAATAATCTACTTTAAACCAGGGCCCTATTCCCTATAAAATACTCTACTTTAGACCAGGGCCCTATTCCCTATATAATACTCTACTTAAGACCATGGCCCTATTCCCCATATAATACTCTACTTTAGACCAGGGCCCTATTCCCTATATAATACTCTACTGTAGAACAGGGCCCTATTCCCTATATAATCCTCTACTTTAGACCAGGGCCATATTCCCTATATAAAACTCTACTTTAGACCAGGATCCTATTCCCTATATAATACTCTACTGTAGACCAGGGCGATATTCCCAATATAATACTCTACTTTAAACCAGGGCCCTATTCCCTATAAAATACTCTACTTTAGACCAGGGCCCTATTCCCCATATAATACTCTACTTTAGACCAGGGCCCTATTCCCTATATACAACTCTACTTTAGACCAGGATCCTATTCCCTATATAATACTCTACTGTAGACCAGGGCGATATTCCCAATATAATACTCTACTTTATACCAGGGCCCTATTCCCTATAAAATACTCTACATTAGACCAGGGCCCTATTCCCTATATAATACTCTACTTAAGACCATGGCCCTATTCCCCATATAATACTCTACTTTAGACCAGGGCCCTATTCCCTATATAAAACTCTACTGTAGACCAGGGCCCTATTCCCTATATAATACTCTACTGTAGACCAGGGCCCTATTCCCCATATAATACTCTACTTTAGACCAGGGCCCTATTCCCTATATAATACTCTACTGTAGACCAGGGCCCTATTCCCTATATAATACTCTACTGTAGACCAGGGCCCTATTCCCTATATAATACTCTACTGTAGAACAGGGCCCTATTCCCTATATAATCCTCTACTTTAGACCAGGGCCATATTCCCTATATAAAACTCTACTTTAGACCAGGATCCTATTCCCTATATAATTCTCTACCGTTGACCAGGGCCCTATTCCCCATATAATACTCTACTTTAGACCAGGGCCCTATTCCCTATATAATACTCTACTGTAGACCAGGGCCCTATTCCCTATATAATACTCTACCGTAGACCAGGGCCCTATTCCCCATATAATACTCTACTTTAGACCAGGGCCCTATTCCCTATATAATACTCTACTTTAAACCAGGGCCCTATTCCCTATATAATACTCTACTGTAGAACAGGGCCCTATTCCCTATACAATCCTCTACTTTAGACCAGGGCCATATTCCCTATATAAAACTCTACTTTAGACCAGGATCCTATTCCCTATATAATACTCTACTGTAGACCAGGGCGATATTCCCAATATAATACTCTACTTTAAACCAGGGCCCTATTCCCTATAAAATACTCTACTTTAGACCAGGGCCCTATTCCCTATATAATACTCTACTTAAGACCATGGCCCTATTCCCCATATAATACTCTACTTTAGACCAGGGCCCTATTCCCTATATAAAACTCTACTGTAGACCAGGGCCCTATTCCCTATATAATACTCTACTTTAGACCAGGGCCCTATTCCCTATATAATACTCTACTTTAGACCAGGGCCCTATTCCCTATATAATACTCTACTTTAGACCAGGGCCCTATTCCCTATATAATACTCTACTGTAGAACAGGATCTTATTCCCTATATAATACTCTACTGTAGACCAGGGCCCTAATCCCTATATAATACTCTACTGTAGAACAGGGCCCTATTCCCTATATAATCCTCTACTTTAGACCAGGGCCATATTCCCTATATAAAACTCTACTTTAGACCAGGATCCTATTCCCTATATAATTCTCTACTGTAGACCAGGGCGATATTCCCAATATAATAATCTACTTTAAACCAGGGCCCTATTCCCTATATAATACTCTACTTTAGACCAGGGCCCTATTCCCTATATAATACTCTACTTAAGACCATGGCCCTATTCCCCATATAATACTCTACTTTAGACCAGGGCCCTATTCCCTATATAATACTCTACTGTAGAACAGGGCCCTATTCCCTATATAATCCTCTACTTTAGACCAGGGCCATATTCCCTATATAAAACTCTACTTTAGACCAGGATCCTATTCCCTATATAATACTCTACTGTAGACCAGGGCGATATTCCCAATATAATACTCTACTTTAAACCAGGGCCCTATTCCCTATAAAATACTCTACTTTAGACCAGGGCCCTATTCCCCATATAATACTCTACTTTAGACCAGGGCCCTATTCCCTATATACAACTCTACTGTAGACCAGGGCCCTATTCCCTATATAATACTCTACCGTAGACCAGGGCCCTATTCCCCATATAATACTCTACTTTAGACCAGGGCCCTATTCCCTATATAAAACTCTACTGTAGACCAGGGCCCTATTCCCTATATAATACTCTACCGTAGACCAGGGCCCTATTCCCCATATAATACTCTACTTTAGACCAGGGCCGTATTCCCTATATAATACTCTACTTTAAACCAGGGCCCTATTCCCTATATAATACTCTACTGTAGAACAGGGCCCTATTCCCTATACAATCCTCTACTTTAGACCAGGGCCATATTCCCTATATAAAACTCTACTTTACACCAGGATCCTATTCCCTATATAATACTCTACTGTAGACCAGGGCGATATTCCCAATATAATACTCTACTTTAAACCAGGGCCCTATTCCCTATAAAATACTCTACTTTAGACCAGGGCCCTATTCCCTATATAATACTCTACTTAAGACCATGGCCCTATTCCCCATATAATACTCTACTTTAGACCAGGGCCCTATTCCCTATATAAAACTCTACTGTAGACCAGGGCCCTATTCCCTATATAATACTCTACTTTAGACCAGGGCCCTATTCCCTATATAATACTCTACTTTAGACCAGGGCCCTATTCCCTATATAATACTCTACTTTAGAGCAGGGCCCTATTCCCTATATAATACTCTACTTTAGACCAGGGCCCTATTCCCTATATAATACTCTACTTTAGACCAGGGCCCTATTCCCTATATAATACTCTACTTTAGACCAGGGCCCTATTCCCTATATAATACTCTACTGTAGAACAGGGCCCTATTCCCTATATAATCCTCTACTTTAGACCAGGGCCATATTCCCTATATAAAACTCTACTTTAGACCAGGATCCTATTCCCTATATAATACTCTACTGTAGACCAGGGCGATATTCCCAATATAATACTCTACTTTAAACCAGGGCCCTATTCCCTATAAAATACTCTACTTTAGACCAGGGCCCTATTCCCTATATAATACTCTACTTAAGACCATGGCCATATTCCCCATATAATACTCTACTTTAGACCAGGGCCCTATTCCCTATATAAAACTCTACTGTAGACCAGGGCCCTATTCCCTATATAATACTCTACCGTAGACCAGGGCCCTATTCCCCATATAATAAACTACTTTAGACCAGGGCCCTATTCCCTATATAAAACTCTACTGTAGACAAGGGCCCTATTCCCTATATAATACTCTACCGTAGACCAGGGCCCTATTCCCCATATAATACTCTACTTTAGACCAGGGCCCTATTCCCTATATAAAACTCTACTGTAGACCAGGGCCCTATTCCCTATATAATACTCTACCGTAGACCAGGGCCCTATTCCCCATATAATACTCTACTTTAGACCAGGGCCCTATTCCCTATAAAATACTCTACTTTAAACCAGGGCCCTATTCCCTATATAATACTCTACTGTAGAACAGGGCCCTATTCCCTATACAATCCTCTACTTTAGACCAGGGCCATATTCCCTATATAAAACTCTACTTTAGACCAGGATCCTATTCCCTATATAATACTCTACTGTAGACCAGGGCGATATTCCCAATATAATACTCTACTTTAAACCAGGGCCATATTCCCTATAAAATACTCTACTTTAGACCAGGGCCCTATTCCCTATATAATACTCTACTTAAGACCATGGCCCTATTCCCCATATAATACTCTACTTTACACCAGGGCCCTATTCCCTATATAAAACTCTACTGTAGACCAGGGCCCTATTCCCTATATAATACTCTACTTTAGACCAGTGCCCTATTCCCTATATAATACTCTACTGTAGAACAGGGCCCTATTTCCTATATAATCCTCTACTTTAGACCAGGGCCATATTCCCTATATAAAACTCTACTTTAGACCAGGATCCTATTCCCTATATAATACTCTACTGTAGACCAGGGCGATATTCCCAATATAATACTCTACTTTATACCAGGGCCCTATTCCCTATAAAATACTCTACTTTAGACCAGGGCCCTATTCCCTATATAATACTCTACTTAAGACCATGGCCCTATTCCACATATAATACTCTACTTTAGACCAGGGCCCTATTCCCTATATAAAACTCTAATGTAGAACAGGGCCCTATTCCCTATATAATACTCTACTGTAGACCAGGGCCCTATTCCCCATATACTACTCTACTTTAGACCAGGGCCCTATTCCCTATATAATACTCTACTGTAGACCAGGATCTTATTCCCTATATAATACTCTACTGTAGACAAGGGCCCTAATCCCTATATAATACTCTACTGTAGAACAGGGCCCTATTCCCTATATAATCCTCTACTTTAGACCAGGGCCATATTCCCTATATAAAACTCTACTTTAGACCAGGATCCTATTCCCTATATAATTCTCTACCGTAGACCAGGGCCCTATTCCCCATATAATACTCTACTTTAGACCAGGGCCCTATTCCCTATATAATACTCTACTGTAGACCAGGATCTTATTCCCTATATAATACTCTACTGTAGACAAGGGCCCTAATCCCTATATAATACTCTACTGTAGAACAGGGCCCTATTCCCTATATAATCCTCTACTTTAGACCAGGGCCATATTCCCTATATAAAACTCTACTTTAGACCAGGATCCTATTCCCTATATAATTCTCTACCGTAGACCAGGGCCCTATTCCCCATATAATACTCTACTTTAGACCAGGGCCCTATTCCCTATATAAAACTCTACTGTAGACCAGGGCCCTATTCCCTATATAATACTCTACCGTAGACCAGGGCCCTATTCCCCATATAATACTCTACTTTAGACCAGGGCCCTATTCCCTATAAAATACTCTACTTTAAACCAGGGCCCTATTCCCTATATAATACTCTACTGTAGAACAGGGCCCTATTCCCTATACAATCCTCTACTTTAGACCAGGGCCATATTCCCTATATAAAACTCTACTTTAGACCAGGATCCTATTCCCTATATAATACTCTACTGTAGACCAGGGCGATATTCCCAATATAATACTCTACTTTAAACCAGGGCCATATTCCCTATAAAATACTCTACTTTAGACCAGGGCCCTATTCCCTATATAATACTCTACTTAAGACCATGGCCCTATTCCCCATATAATACTCTACTTTACACCAGGGCCCTATTCCCTATATAAAACTCTACTGTAGACCAGGGCCCTATTCCCTATATAATACTCTACTTTAGACCAGGGCCCTTTTCCCTATATAATACTCTACTTTAGACCAGGGCCCTATTCCCTATATAATACTCTACTTTAGACCAGTGCCCTATTCCCTATATAATACTCTACTGTAGAACAGGATCTTATTCCCTATATAATACTCTACTGTAGACCAGGGCCCTAATCCCTATATAATACTCTACTGTAGAACAGGGCCCTATTCCCTATATAATCCTCTACTTTAGACCAGGGCCATATTCTCTATATAAAACTCTACTTTAGACCAGGATCCTATTCCCTATATAATTCTCTACTGTAGACCAGGGCGATATTCCCAATATAATAATCTACTTTAAACCAGGGCCCTATTCCCTATAAAATACTCTACTTTAGACCAGGGCCCTATTCCCTATATAATACTCTACTTAAGACCATGGCCCTATTCCCCATATAATACTCTACTTTAGACCAGGGCCCTATTCCCTATATAATACTCTACTGTAGAACAGGGCCCTATTCCCTATATAATCCTCTACTTTAGACCAGGGCCATATTCCCTATATAAAACTCTACTTTAGACCAGGATTCTATTCCCTATATAATACTCTACTGTAGACCAGGGCGACATTCCCAATATAATACTCTACTTTAGACCAGGGCCCTATTCCCCATATAATACTCTACTTTAGACCAGGGCCCTATTCCCTATATAAAACTCTACTGTAGACCAGGGCCCTATTCCCTATATAATACTCTACCGTAGACCAGGGCCCTAATCCCCATATAATACTCTACTTTAGACCAGGGCCCTATTCCCTATATAAAACTCTACTGTAGACCAGGGCCCTATTCCCTATATAATACTCTACCGTAGACCAGGGCCCTATTCCCCATATAATACTCTACTTTAGACCAGGGCCGTATTCCCTATATAATACTCTACTTTAAACCAGGGCCCTATTCCCTTTATAATACTCTACTGTAGAACAGGGCCCTATTCCCTATACAATCCTCTACTTTAGACCAGGGCCCTATTCCCTATATAATACTCTACTTTAGACCAGTGCCCTATTCCCTATATAATACTCTACTGTAGAACAGGGCCCTATTTCCTATATAATCCTCTACTTTAGACCAGGGCCATATTCCCTATATAAAACTCTACTTTAGACCAGGATCCTATTCCCTATATAATACTCTACTGTAGACCAGGGCGATATTCCCAATATAATACTCTACTTTATACCAGGGCCCTATTCCCTATAAAATACTCTACATTAGACCAGGGCCCTATTCCCTATATAATACTCTACTTAAGACCATGGCCCTATTCCACATATAATACTCTACTTTAGACCAGGGCCCTATTCCCTATATAAAACTCTAATGTAGAACAGGGCCCTATTCCCTATATAATACTCTACTGTAGACCAGGGCCCTATTCCCCATATACTACTCTACTTTAGACCAGGGCCCTATTCCCTATATAATACTCTACTGTAGACCAGGATCTTATTCCCTATATAATACTCTACTGTAGACAAGGGCCCTAATCCCTATATAATACTCTACTGTAGAACAGGGCCCTATTCCCTATATAATCCTCTACTTTAGACCAGGGCCATATTCCCTATATAAAACTCTACTTTAGACCAGGATCCTATTCCCTATATAATTCTCTACCGTAGACCAGGGCCCTATTCCCCATATAATACTCTACTTTAGACCAGGGCCCTATTCCCTATATAAAACTCTACTGTAGACCAGGGCCCTATTCCCTATATAATACTCTACCGTAGACCAGGGCCCTATTCCCCATATAATACTCTACTTTAGACCAGGGCCCTATTCCCTATAAAATACTCTACTTTAAACCAGGGCCCTATTCCCTATATAATACTCTACTGTAGAACAGGGCCCTATTCCCTATACAATCCTCTACTTTAGACCAGGGCCATATTCCCTATATAAAACTCTACTTTAGACCAGGATCCTA
This sequence comes from Salvelinus fontinalis, assembly GCF_029448725.1. Taxonomy (NCBI): domain Eukaryota; kingdom Metazoa; phylum Chordata; class Actinopteri; order Salmoniformes; family Salmonidae; genus Salvelinus; species Salvelinus fontinalis. Next base: position 99,983 of record NW_026600441.1, on the reverse strand, counting down.
TTCCCTATATAATACTCTACTGTAGACCAGGGCGATATTCCCAATATAATACTCTACTTTAAACCAGGGCCATATTCCCTATAAAATACTCTACTTTAGACCAGGGCCCTATTCCCTATATAATACTCTACTTAAGACCATGGCCCTATTCCCCATATAATACTCTACTTTACACCAGGGCCCTATTCCCTATATAAAACTGTACTGTAGACCAGGGCCCTATTCCCTATATAATACTCTACTTTAGACCAGGGCCCTTTTCCCTATATAATACTCTACTTTAGACCAGGGCCCTATTCCCTATATAATACTCTACTTTAGACCAGTGCCCTATTCCCTATATAATACTCTACTGTAGAACAGGATCTTATTCCCTATATAATACTCTACTGTAGACCAGGGCCCTAATCCCTATATAATACTCTACTGTAGAACAGGGCCCAATTCCCTATATAATCCTCTACTTTAGACCAGGGCCATATTCCCTATATAAAACTCTACTTTAGACCAGGATCCTATTCCCTATATAATTCTCTACTGTAGACCAGGGCGATATTCCCAATATAATAATCTACTTTAAACCAGGGCCCTATTCCCTATAAAATACTCTACTTTAGACCAGGGCCCTATTCCCTATATAATACTCTACTTAAGACCATGGCCCTATTCCCCATATAATACTCTACTTTACACCAGGGCCCTATTCCCTATATAAAACTCTACTGTAGACCAGGGCCCTATTCCCTATATAATACTCTACTTTAGACCAGGGCCCTTTTCCCTATATAATACTCTACTTTAGACCAGGGCCCTATTCCCTATATAATACTCTACTTTAGACCAGTGCCCTATTCCCTATATAATACTCTACTGTAGAACAGGGCCCTATTTCCTATATAATCCTCTACTTTAGACCAGGGCCATATTCCCTATATAAAACTCTACTTTAGACCAGGATCCTATTCCCTATATAATACTCTACTGTAGACCAGGGCGATATTCCCAATATAATACTCTACTTTATATATCAGGGCCCGATTCCCTATAAAATACTCTACATTAGACCAGGGCCCTATTCCCTATATAATACTCTACTTAAGACCATGGCCCTATTCCACATATAATACTCTACTTTAGACCAGGGCCCTATTCCCTATATAAAACTCTAATGTAGAACAGGGCCCTATTCCCTATATAATACTCTACTGTAGACCAGGGCCCTATTCCCCATATACTACTCTACTTTAGACCAGGGCCCTATTCCCTATATAATACTCTACTGTAGACCAGGATCTTATTCCCTATATAATACTCTACTGTAGACAAGGGCCCTAATCCCTATATAATACTCTACTGTGGAACAGGGCCCTATTCCCTATATAATCCTCTACTTTAGACCAGGGCCATATTCCCTATATAAAACTCTACTTTAGACCAGGATCCTATTCCCTATATAATTCTCTACCGTAGACCAGGGCCCTATTCCCCATATAATACTCTACTTTAGACCAGGGCCCTATTCCCTATATAATATTCTACTTTAGACCAGGGCCCTATTCCCTATATAATACTCTACTTTAGACCAGTGCCCTATTCCCTATATAATACTCTACTGTAGAACAGGGCCCTATTTCCTATATAATCCTCTACTTTAGACCAGGGCCATATTCCCTATATAATACTCTACTGGAGACCAGGGCGATATTCCCAATATAATACTCTACTTTATACCAGGGCCCTATTCGCTATAAAATACTCTACTTTAGACCAGGGCTCTATTCCCTATATAATACTCTACTTAAGACCATGGCCCTATTCCACATATAATACTCTACTTTAGACCAGGGCCCTATTCCCTATATAAAACTCTAATGTAGAACAGGGCCCTATTCCCTATATAATACTCTACTGTAGACCAGGGCCCTATTCCCCATATACTACTCTACTTTAGACCAGGGCCCTATTCCCTATATAATACTCTACTGTAGACCAGGATCTTATTCCCTATATAATACTCTACTGTAGACCAGGGCCCTAATCCCTATATAATACTCTACTGTAGAACAGGGCCCTATTCCCTATATAATCCTCTACTTTAGACCAGGGCCATATTCCCTATATAAAACTCTACTTTTGACCAGGATGCTATTCCCTATATAATTCTCTACTGTAGACCAGGGCGATATTCCCAATATAATAATCTACTTTAAACCAGGGCCCTATTCCCTATAAAATACTCTACTTTAGACCAGGTCCCTATTCCCTATATAATACTATACTTAAGACCATGGCCCTATTCCCCATATAATACTCCACTTTAGACCAGGGCCCTATTCCCTATATAATACTCTACTGTAGAACAGGGCCCTATTCCCTATATAATCCTCTACTTTAGACCAGGGCCATATTCCCTATATAAAACTCTACTTTAGATCAGGATCCTATTCCCTATATAATACTCTACTGTAGACCAGGGCGATATTCCCAATATAATACTCTACTTTAAACCAGGGCCCTAATCCCTATAAAATACTCTACTTTAGACCAGGGCCCTATTCCCCATATAATACTCTACTTTAGACCAGGGCCCTATTCCCTATATAAAACTCTACTGTAGACCAGGGCCCTATTCCCTATATAATACTCTACCGTAGACCAGGGCCCTAATCCCCATATAATACTCTACTTTAGACCAGGGCCCTATTCCCTATATAAAACTCTACTGCAGACCAGGGCCCTATTCCCTATATAATACTCTACCGTGGACCAGGGCCCTATTCCCCATATAATACTCTACTTTAGACCAGGGCCGTATTCCCTATATAATACTCTACTTTAAACCAGGGCCCTATTCCCTATATAATACTCTACTGTAGAACAGGGCCCTATTCCCTATACAATCCTCTACTTTAGACCAGGGCCATATTCCCTATATAAAACTCTACTTTACACCAGGATCCTATTCCCTATATAATACTCTACTGTAGACCAGGGCGATATTCCCAATATAATACTCTACTTTAAACCAGGGCCCTATTCCCTATAAAATACTCTACTTTAGACCAGGGCCCTATTCCCTATATAATACTCTACTTAAGACCATGGCCCTATTCCCCATATAATACTCTACTTTAGACCAGGGCCCTATTCCCTATATAAAACTCTACTGTAGACCAGGGCCCTATTCCCTATATAATACTCTACTTTAGACCAGGGCCCTATTGCCTATATAATACTCTACTTTAGACCAGGGCCCTTTTCCCTATATGATACTCTACTTTAGACCAGGGCCCTATTCCCTATATAATACTCTACTGTAGAACAGGGCCCTATTTCCTATATAATCCTCTACTTTAGACCAGGGCCATATTCCCTATATAAAACTCTACTTTAGACCAGGATCCTATTCCCTATATAATACTCTACTGTAGACCAGGGCGATATTCCCAATATAATACTCTACTTTATACCAGGGCCCTATTCCCTATAAAATACTCTACTTTAGACCAGGGCCCTATTCCCTATATAATACTCTACTTAAGACCATGGCCCTATTCCCCATATAATACTCTACTTTAGACCAGGGCCCTATTCCCTATATAAAATTCTAATGTAGAACAGGGCCCTATTCCCTATATAATACTCTACTGTAGACCAGGGCCCTATTCCCCATATACTACTCTACTTTAGACCAGGGCCCTATTGCCTATATAATACTCTACTTTAGACCAGGGCCCTTTTCCCTATATGATACTCTACTTTAGACCAGGGCCCTATTCCCTATATAATACTCTACTGTAGAACAGGGCCCTATTTCCTATATAATCCTCTACTTTAGACCAGGGCCATATTCCCTATATAAAACTCTACTTTAGACCAGGATCCTATTCCCTATATAATACTCTACTGTAGACCAGGGCGATATTCCCAATATAATACTCTACTTTATACCAGGGCCCTATTCCCTATAAAATACTCTACTTTAGACCAGGGCCCTATTCCCTATATAATACTCTACTTAAGACCATGGCCCTATTCCCCATATAATACTCTACTTTAGACCAGGGCCCTATTCCCTATATAAAATTCTAATGTAGAACAGGGCCCTATTCCCTATATAAAACTCTACTGTAGACCAGGGCCCTATTCCCTATATAATACTCTACCGTAGACCAGGGCCCTATTCCCCATATAATACTCTACTTTAGACCAGGGCCGTATTCCCTATATAATACTCTACTTTAAACCAGGGCCCTATTCTCTATATAATACTCTACTGTAGAACAGGGCCCTATTCCCTATACAATCCTCTACTTTAGACCAGGGCCATATTCCCTATATAAAACTCTACTTTACACCAGGATCCTATTCCCTATATAATACTCTACTGTAGACCAGGGCAATATTCCCAATATAATACTCTACTTTAAACCAGGGCCCTATTCCCTATAAAATACTCTACTTTAGACCAGGGCCCTATTCCCTATATAATACTCTACTTAAGACCATGGCCCTATTCCCCATATAATACTCTACTTTAGACCAGGGCCCTATTCCCTATATAAAACTCTACTGTAGACCAGGGCCCTATTCCCTATATAATACTCTACTTTAGACCAGGGCCCTATTCCCTATATAATACTCTACTTTAGACCAGGGCCCTATTCCCTATATAATACTCTACTTTAGACCAGGGCCCTATTCCCTATATAATACTCTACTGTAGAACAGGGCCCTATTTCCTATATAATCCTCTACTTTAGACCAGGGCCATATTCCCTATATAAAACTCTACTTTAGACCAGGATCCTATTCCCTATATATTACTCTACTGTAGACCAGGGCGATATTCCCAATATAATACTCTTCTTTATACCAGGGCCCTATTCCCTATAAAATACTCTACTTTAGACCAGGGCCCTATTCCCTATATAATACTCTACTTAAGACCATGGCCCTATTCCCCATATAATACTCTACTTTAGACCAGGGCCCTATTCCCTATATAAAACTCTACTGTAGACCAGGGCGATATTCCCTATATAATACTCTACTTTAGACCATGGCCCTATTCCCTATATAATACTCTACTTTAAACCAGGGCCCTAATCCCTATATAATACCCTACTGTAGAACAGGGCCCTATTCCCTATACAATCCTCTACTTTAGACCAGGGTCCTATTCCCTATATAATCCTCTACTTTAGACCAGGGCCCTGTACCCTATATAATACTGTACTTTAGACCAGGGCCCTGTACCCTATATAATACTCTACTTTAGACCAGGGCCCTATTCCCTATATAATACTCTACTGTAGACCAGGGCCTTATTCCCTATATAATACTCTACTGTAGAACAGGATCCTATTCCCTATATAATTCTCTACTGTAGACCAGGGCAATATTCGCAATATAATAATCTACTTTAAACCAGGGCCCTATTCCCTATAAAATACTCTACTTTAGACCAGGGCCCTATTCCCTATATAATACTCTACTTAAGACCATGGCCCTATTCCCCATATAATACTCTACTTTAGACCAGGGCCCTATTCCCTATATAAAACTCTACTGTAGACCAGGGCCCTATTCCCTATATAATACTCTACTTTAGACCAGGGCCCTATTCCCTATATAATACTCTACTTTAGACCAGGGCCCTATTCCCCATATAATACTCTACTTTAGACCAGGGCCCTATTCCCTATATAAAACTCTAGTGTAGACCAGGGCCCTATTCCCTATACAATCCTCTACTTTAGACCAGGGCCATATTCCCTATATAAAACTCTACTTTAGACCAGGATCCTATTCCCTATATAATACTCTACTGTAGACCAGGCCGATATTCCCAATATAATACTCTACTTTAAACCAGGGCCCTATTCCCTATATAATACTCTACTTTAGACCAGTGCCCTATTCCCTATATAATACTCTACTTTAGACCAGGGCCCTATTCCCTATATAATACTCTACTGTAGACCAGGGCGATATTCCCAATATAATACTCTACTTTAAACCAGGGCCCTATTCCCTATAAAATACTCTACTTTAGACCAGGGCCCTATTCCCTATATAATACTCTACTTAAGACCATGGCCCTATTCCCCATATAATACTCTACTTTAGACCAGGGCCCTATTCCCTATATAAAACTCTACTGTAGGCCAGGGCCCTATTCCCTATATAATACTCTACCGTTGACCAGGGCCCTATTCCCCATATAATACTCTACTTTAGACCAGGGCCCTATTCCCTATATAAAACTCTACTGTAGACCAGGGCCCTATTCCCTATATAATACTCTACCGTAGACCAGGGCCCTATTCCCCATATAATACTCTACTTTAGACCAGGGCCGTATTCCCTATATAATACTCTACTTTAAACCAGGGCCCTATTCTCTATATAATACTCTACTGTAGAACAGGGCCCTATTCCCTATACAATCCTCTACTTTAGACCAGGGCCATATTCCCTATATAAAACTCTACTTTACACCAGGATCCTATTCCCTATATAATACTCTACTGTAGACCAGGGCAATATTCCCAATATAATACTCTACTTTAAACCAGGGCCCTATTCCCTATAAAATACTCTACTTTAGACCAGGGCCCTATTCCCTATATAATACTCTACTTAAGACCATGGCCCTATTCCCTATATAATACATACCAGGGCCCTATTCCCTATATAATACTCTACTTTAGACCATGGCCCTATTCCCTATATAATACTCTACTGTAGACAAGGGCCCTATTCCCTATATAATACTCTACTTTAGACCGGGGTCCTATTCCCTATATAATACTCTACTTTAGACCAGGGCCCTATTCCCTATATAATACTCTACTTTATACCAGGGCCCTATTCCCTATATACTACTCTACCGTAGACCAGGGCCCTAATCCCCATATAATACTCTACTTTAGACCAGGGCCCTATTCCCTATATAAAACTCTACTGTAGACCAGGGCCCTATTCCCTATATAATACTCTACCGTAGACCAGGGCCCTATTCCCCATATAATACTCTACTTTAGACCAGGGCCCTATTCCCTATATGATACTCTACTTTAGAGCAGGGCCCTATTCCCTATATAATACTCTACTTTAGACCAGGGCCCTATTCCCTATACAATCCTCTACTTTAGACCAGGGCCATATTCCCTATATAAAACTCTACTTTACACCAGGATCCTATTCCCTATATAATACTCTACTTTAGACCAGTGCCCTATTCCCTATATAATACTCTACTGTAGAACAGGGCCATATTTCCTATATAATCCTCTACTTTAGACCAGGGCCATATTCCCTATATAATACTCTACTGGAGACCAGGGCGATATTCCCAATATAATACTCTACTTTATACCAGGGCCCTATTCCCTATAAAATACTCTACTTTAGACCAGGGCTCTATTCCCTATATAATACTCTACTTAAGACCATGGCCCTATTCCACATATAATACTCTACTTTAGACCAGGGCCCTATTCCCTATATAAAACTCTAATGTAGAACAGGGCCCTATTCCCTATATAATACTCTACTGTAGACCAGGGCCCTATTCCCCATATACTACTCTACTTTAGACCAGGGCCCTATTCCCTATATAATACTCTACTGTAGACCAGGATCTTATTCCCTATATAATACTCTACTGTAGACCAGGGCCCTAATCCCTATATAATACTCTACTGTAGAACAGGGCCCTATTCCCTATATAATCCTCTACTTTAGACCAGGGCCATATTCCCTATATAAAACTCTACTTTTGACCAGGATCCTATTCCCTATATAATTCTCTACTGTAGACCAGGGCGATATTCCCAATATAATAATCTACTTTAAACCAGGGCCCTATTCCCTATAAAATACTCTACTTTAGACCAGGGCCCTATTCCCTATATAATACTATACTTAAGACCATGGCCCTATTCCCCATATAATACTCCACTTTAGACCAGGGCCCTATTCCCTATATAATACTCTACTGTAGAACAGGGCCCTATTCCCTATATAATCCTCTACTTTAGACCAGGGCCATATTCCCTATATAAAACTCTACTTTAGACCAGGATCCTATTCCCTATATAATACTCTACTGTAGACCAGGGCGATATTCCCAATATAATACTCTACTTTAAACCAGGGCCCTAATCCCTATAAAATACTCTACTTTAGACCAGGGCCCTATTCCCCATATAATACTCTACTTTAGACCAGGGCCCTATTCCCTATATAAAACTCTACTGTAGACCAGGGCCCTATTCCCTATATAATACTCTACCGTAGACCAGGGCCCTAATCCCCATATAATACTCTACTTTAGACCAGGGCCCTATTCCCTATATAAAACTCTACTGTAGGCCAGGGCCCTATTCCCTATATAATACTCTACCGTGGACCAGGGCCCTATTCCCCATATAATACTCTACTTTAGACCAGGGCCGTATTCCCTATATAATACTCTACTTTAAACCAGGGCCCTATTCCCTATATAATACTCTACTGTAGAACAGGGCCCTATTCCCTATACAATCCTCTACTTTAGACCAGGGCCATATTCCCTATATAAAACTCTACTTTACACCAGGATCCTATTCCCTATATAATACTCTACTGTAGACCAGGGCGATATTCCCAATATAATACTCTACTTTAAACCAGGGCCCTATTCCCTATAAAATACTCTACTTTAGACCAGGGCCCTATTCCCTATATAATACTCTACTTAAGACCATGGCCCTATTCCCCATATAATACTCTACTTTAGACCAGGGCCCTATTCCCTATATAAAACTCTACTGTAGACCAGGGCCCTATTCCCTATATAATACTCTACTTTAGACCAGGGCCCTATTGCCTATATAATACTCTACTTTAGACCAGGGCCCTTTTCCCTATATGATACTCTACTTTAGACCAGGGCCCTATTCCCTATATAATACTCTACTGTAGAACAGGGCCCTATTTCCTATATGATCCTCTACTTTAGACCAGGGCCATATTCCCTATATAAAACTCTACTTTAGACCAGGATCCTATTCCCTATATAATACTCTACTGTAGACCAGGGCGATATTCCCAATATAATACTCTACTTTATACCAGGGCCCTATTCCCTATAAAATACTCTACTTTAGACCAGGGCCCTATTCCCTATATAATACTCTACTTAAGACCATGGCCCTATTCCCCATATAATACTCTACTTTAGACCAGGGCCCTATTCCCTATATAAAATTCTAATGTAGAACAGGGCCCTATTCCCTATATAATACTCTACTGTAGACCAGGGCCCTATTCCCCATATACTACTCTACTTTAGACCAGGGCCCTATTCCCTATATAATACTCTACTTTAGACCAGGTCCATATTCCCTATATAATACTCCTCTTTAGACCAGGGCCCTATTCCTTATATAATACTCTACTTAAGACCAGGGCCCTATTCCTTATATAATACTCTACTTAAGACCATGGCCCTATTCCCTATATAATACATACCAGGGCCCTATTCCCTATATAATACTCTACTTTAGACCATGGCCCTATTCCCTATATAATACTCTACTGTAGACAAGGGCCCTATTCCCTATATAATACTCTACTTTAGACCGGGGTCCTATTCCCTATATAATACTCTACTTTAGACCAGGGCCCTATTCCCTATATAATACTCTACTTTATACCAGGGCCCTATTCCCTATATACTACTCTACCGTAGACCAGGGCCCTAATCCCCATATAATACTCTACTTTAGACCAGGGCCCTATTCCCTATATAAAACTCTACTGTAGACCAGGGCCCTATTCCCTATATAATACTCTACCGTAGACCAGGGCCCTATTCCCCATATAATACTCTACTTTAGACCAGGGCCGTATTCCCTATATAATACTCTACTTTAAACCAGGGCCCTATTCTCTATATAATACTCTACTGTAGAACAGGGCCCTATTCCCTATACAATCCTCTACTTTAGACCAGGGCCATATTCCCTATATAAAACTCTACTTTACACCAGGATCCTATTCCCTATATAATACTCTACTGTAGACCAGGGCAATATTCCCAATATAATACTCTACTTTAAACCAGGGCCCTATTCCCTATAAAATACTCTACTTTAGACCAGGGCCCTATTCCATATATAATACTCTACTTAAGACCATGGCCCTATTCCCCATATAATACTCTACTTTAGACCAGGGCCCTATTCCCTATATAAAACTCTACTGTAGACCAGGGCCCTATTCCCTATATAATACTCTACTTTAGACCAGGGCCCTATTCCCTATATAATACTCTACTTTAGACCAGGGCCCTATTCCCTATATAATACTCTACTTTAGACCAGGGCCCTATTCCCTATATAATACTCTACTGTAGAACAGGGCCCTATTTCCTATATAATCCTCTACTTTAGACCAGGGCCATATTCCCTATATAAAACTCTACTTTAGACCAGGATCCTATTCCCTATATATTACTCTACTGTAGACCAGGGCGATATTCCCAATATAATACTCTTCTTTATACCAGGGCCCTATTCCCTATAAAATACTCTACTTTAGACCAGGGCCCTATTCCCTATATAATACTCTACTTAAGACCATGGCCCTATTCCCCATATAATACTCTACTTTAGACCAGGGCCCTATTCCCTAGATAAAACTCTACTGTAGACCAGGGCGATATTCCCTATATAATACTCTACTTTAGACCATGGCCCTATTCCCTATATAATACTCTACTTTAAACCAGGGCCCTAATCCCTATATAATACCCTACTGTAGAACAGGGCCCTATTCCCTATACAATCCTCTACTTTAGACCAGGGTCCTATTCCCTATATAATCCTCTACTTTAGACCAGGGCCCTGTACCCTATATAATACTGTACTTTAGACCAGGGCCCTGTACCCTATATAATACTCTACTTTAGACCAGGGCCCTATTCCCTATATAATACTCTACTGTAGACCAGGGCCTTATTCCCTATATAATACTCTACTGTAGAACAGGATCCTATTCCCTATATAATTCTCTACTGTAGACCAGGGCAATATTCGCAATATAATAATCTACTTTAAACCAGGGCCCTATTCCCTATAAAATACTCTACTTTAGACCAGGGCCCTATTCCCTATATAATACTCTACTTAAGACCATGGCCCTATTCCCCATATAATACTCTACTTTAGACCAGGGCCCTATTCCCTATATAAAACTCTACTGTAGACCAGGGCCCTATTCCCTATATAATACTCTACTTTAGACCAGGGCCCTATTCCCTATATAATACTCTACTTTAGACCAGGGCCCTATTCCCTATACAATCCTCTACTTTAGACCAGGGCCATATTCCCTATATAAAACTCTACTTTACACCAGGATCCTATTCCCTATATAATACTCTACTTTAGACCAGTGCCCTATTCCCTATATAATACTCTACTGTAGAACAGGGCCATATTTCCTATATAATCCTCTACTTTAGACCAGGGCCATATTCCCTATATAATACTCTACTGGAGACCAGGGCGATATTCCCAATATAATACTCTACTTTATACCAGGGCCCTATTCCCTATAAAATACTCTACTTTAGACCAGGGCTCTATTCCCTATATAATACTCTACTTAAGACCATGGCCCTATTCCACATATAATACTCTACTTTAGACCAGGGCCCTATTCCCTATATAAAACTCTAATGTAGAACAGGGCCCTATTCCCTATATAATACTCTACTGTAGACCAGGGCCCTATTCCCCATATACTACTCTACTTTAGACCAGGGCCCTATTCCCTATATAATACTCTACTGTAGACCAGGATCTTATTCCCTATATAATACTCTACTGTAGACCAGGGCCCTAATCCCTATATAATACTCTACTGTAGAACAGGGCCCTATTCCCTATATAATCCTCTACTTTAGACCAGGGCCATATTCCCTATATAAAACTCTACTTTTGACCAGGATCCTATTCCCTATATAATTCTCTACTGTAGACCAGGGCGATATTCCCAATATAATAATCTACTTTAAACCAGGGCCCTATTCCCTATAAAATACTCTACTTTAGACCAGGGCCCTATTCCCTATATAATACTATACTTAAGACCATGGCCCTATTCCCCATATAATACTCCACTTTAGACCAGGGCCCTATTCCCTATATAATACTCTACTGTAGAACAGGGCCCTATTCCCTATATAATCCTCTACTTTAGACCAGGGCCATATTCCCTATATAAAACTCTACTTTAGACCAGGATCCTATTCCCTATATAATACTCTACTGTAGACCAGGGCGATATTCCCAATATAATACTCTACTTTAAACCAGGGCCCTAATCCCTATAAAATACTCTACTTTAGACCAGGGCCCTATTCCCCATATAATACTCTACTTTAGACCAGGGCCCTATTCCCTATATAAAACTCTACTGTAGACCAGGGCCCTATTCCCTATATAATACTCTACCGTAGACCAGGGCCCTAATCCCCATATAATACTCTACTTTAGACCAGGGCCCTATTCCCTATATAAAACTCTACTGTAGGCCAGGGCCCTATTCCCTATATAATACTCTACCGTGGACCAGGGCCCTATTCCCCATATAATACTCTACTTTAGACCAGGGCCGTATTCCCTATATAATACTCTACTTTAAACCAGGGCCCTATTCCCTATATAATACTCTACTGTAGAACAGGGCCCTATTCCCTATACAATCCTCTACTTTAGACCAGGGCCATATTCCCTATATAAAACTCTACTTTACACCAGGATCCTATTCCCTATATAATACTCTACTGTAGACCAGGGCGATATTCCCAATATAATACTCTACTTTAAACCAGGGCCCTATTCCCTATAAAATACTCTACTTTAGACCAGGGCCCTATTCCCTATATAATACTCTACTTAAGACCATGGCCCTATTCCCCATATAATACTCTACTTTAGACCAGGGCCCTATTCCCTATATAAAACTCTACTGTAGACCAGGGCCCTATTCCCTATATAATACTCTACTTTAGACCAGGGCCCTATTGCCTATATAATACTCTACTTTAGACCAGGGCCCTTTTCCCTATATGATACTCTACTTTAGACCAGGGCCCTATTCCCTATATAATACTCTACTGTAGAACAGGGCCCTATTTCCTATATGATCCTCTACTTTAGACCAGGGCCATATTCCCTATATAAAACTCTACTTTAGACCAGGATCCTATTCCCTATATAATACTCTACTGTAGACCAGGGCGATATTCCCAATATAATACTCTACTTTATACCAGGGCCCTATTCCCTATAAAATACTCTACTTTAGACCAGGGCCCTATTCCCTATATAATACTCTACTTAAGACCATGGCCCTATTCCCCATATAATACTCTACTTTAGACCAGGGCCCTATTCCCTATATAAAATTCTAATGTAGAACAGGGCCCTATTCCCTATATAATACTCTACTGTAGACCAGGGCCCTATTCCCCATATACTACTCTACTTTAGACCAGGGCCCTATTCCCTATATAATACTCTACTTTAGACCAGGTCCATATTCCCTATATAATACTCCTCTTTAGACCAGGGCCCTATTCCTTATATAATACTCTACTTAAGACCAGGGCCCTATTCCTTATATAATACTCTACTTAAGACCATGGCCCTATTCCCTATATAATACATACCAGGGCCCTATTCCCTATATAATACTCTACTTTAGACCATGGCCCTATTCCCTATATAATACTCTACTGTAGACAAGGGCCCTATTCCCTATATAATACTCTACTTTAGACCGGGGTCCTATTCCCTATATAATACTCTACTTTAGACCAGGGCCCTATTCCCTATATAATACTCTACTTTATACCAGGGCCCTATTCCCTATATACTACTCTACCGTAGACCAGGGCCCTAATCCCCATATAATACTCTACTTTAGACCAGGGCCCTATTCCCTATATAAAACTCTACTGTAGACCAGGGCCCTATTCCCTATATAATACTCTACCGTAGACCAGGGCCCTATTCCCCATATAATACTCTACTTTAGACCAGGGCCGTATTCCCTATATAATACTCTACTTTAAACCAGGGCCCTATTCTCTATATAATACTCTACTGTAGAACAGGGCCCTATTCCCTATACAATCCTCTACTTTAGACCAGGGCCATATTCCCTATATAAAACTCTACTTTACACCAGGATCCTATTCCCTATATAATACTCTACTGTAGACCAGGGCAATATTCCCAATATAATACTCTACTTTAAACCAGGGCCCTATTCCCTATAAAATACTCTACTTTAGACCAGGGCCCTATTCCATATATAATACTCTACTTAAGACCATGGCCCTATTCCCCATATAATACTCTACTTTAGACCAGGGCCCTATTCCCTATATAAAACTCTACTGTAGACCAGGGCCCTATTCCCTATATAATACTCTACTTTAGACCAGGGCCCTATTCCCTATATAATACTCTACTTTAGACCAGGGCCCTATTCCCTATATAATACTCTACTTTAGACCAGGGCCCTATTCCCTATATAATACTCTACTGTAGAACAGGGCCCTATTTCCTATATAATCCTCTACTTTAGACCAGGGCCATATTCCCTATATAAAACTCTACTTTAGACCAGGATCCTATTCCCTATATATTACTCTACTGTAGACCAGGGCGATATTCCCAATATAATACTCTTCTTTATACCAGGGGCCTATTCCCTATAAAATACTCTACTTTAGACCAGGGCCCTATTCCCTATATAATACTCTACTTAAGACCATGGCCCTATTCCCCATATAATACTCTACTTTAGACCAGGGCCCTATTCCCTAGATAAAACTCTACTGTAGACCAGGGCGATATTCCCTATATAATACTCTACTTTAGACCATGGCCCTATTCCCTATATAATACTCTACTTTAAACCAGGGCCCTAATCCCTATATAATACCCTACTGTAGAACAGGGCCCTATTCCCTATACAATCCTCTACTTTAGACCAGGGTCCTATTCCCTATATAATCCTCTACTTTAGACCAGGGCCCTGTACCCTATATAATACTGTACTTTAGACCAGGGCCCTGTACCCTATATAATACTCTACTTTAGACCAGGGCCCTATTCCCTATATAATACTCTACTGTAGACCAGGGCCTTATTCCCTATATAATACTCTACTGTAGAACAGGATCCTATTCCCTATATAATTCTCTACTGTAGACCAGGGCAATATTCGCAATATAATAATCTACTTTAAACCAGGGCCCTATTCCCTATAAAATACTCTACTTTAGACCAGGGCCCTATTCCCTATATAATACTCTACTTAAGACCATGGCCCTATTCCCCATATAATACTCTACTTTAGACCAGGGCCCTATTCCCTATATAAAACTCTACTGTAGACCAGGGCCCTATTCCCTATATAATACTCTACTTTAGACCAGGGCCCTATTCCCTATATAATACTCTACTTTAGACCAGGGCCCTATTCCCCATATAATACTCTACTTTAGACCAGGGCCCTATTCCCTATATAAAACTCTAGTGTAGACCAGGGCCCTATTCCCTATACAATCCTCTACTTTAGACCAGGGCCATATTCCCTATATAAAACTCTACTTTAGACCAGGATCCTATTCCCTATATAATACTCTACTGTAGACCAGGCCGATATTCCCAATATAATACTCTACTTTAAACCAGGGCCCTATTCCCTATATAATACTCTACTTTAGACCAGTGCCCTATTCCCTATATAATACTCTACTTTAGACCAGGGCCCTATTCCCTATATAATACTCTACTGTAGACCAGGGCGATATTCCCAATATAATACTCTACTTTAAACCAGGGCCCTATTCCCTATAAAATACTCTACTTTAGACCAGGGCCCTATTCCCTATATAATACTCTACTTAAGACCATGGCCCTATTCCCCATATAATACTCTACTTTAGACCAGGGCCCTATTCCCTATATAAAACTCTACCGTTGACCAGGGCCCTATTCCCCATATAATACTCTACTTTAGACCAGGGCCCTATTCCCTATATAAAACTCTACTGTAGACCAGGGCCCTATTCCCTATATAATACTCTACCGTAGACCAGGGCCCTATTCCCCATATAATACTCTACTTTAGACCAGGGCCGTATTCCCTATATAATACTCTACTTTAAACCAGGGCCCTATTCTCTATATAATACTCTACTGTAGAACAGGGCCCTATTCCCTATACAATCCTCTACTTTAGACCAGGGCCATATTCCCTATATAAAACTCTACTTTACACCAGGATCCTATTCCCTATATAATACTCTACTGTAGACCAGGGCAATATTCCCAATATAATACTCTACTTTAAACCAGGGCCCTATTCCCTATAAAATACTCTACTTTAGACCAGGGCCCTATTCCCTATATAATACTCTACTTAAGACCATGGCCCTATTCCCCATATAATACTCTACTTTAGACCAGGGCCCTATTCCCTATATAAAACTCTACTGTAGACCAGGGCCCTATTCCCTATATAATACTCTACTTTAGACCAGGGCCCTATTCCCTATATAATACTCTACTTTAGACCAGGGCCCTATTCCCTATATAATACTCTACTTTAGACCAGGGCCCTATTCCCTATATAATACTCTACTGTAGAACAGGGCCCTATTCCCTATACAATCCTCCACTTTAGACCAGGGTCCTATTCCCTATATAATCCTCTACTTTAGACCAGGGCCCTGTACCCTATATAATACTGTACTTTAGTCCAGGGCCCTGTACCCTATATAATACTCTACTTTAGACCAGGGCCCTATTCCCTATATAATACTCTACTGTAGACCAGGGCCTTATTCCCTATATAATACTCTACTGTAGAACAGGATCCTATTCCCTATATAATTCTCTACTGTAGACCAGGGCAATATTCGCAATATAATAATCTACTTTAAACCAGGGCCCTATTCCCCATAAAATACTCTACTTTAGACCAGGGCCCTATTCCCTATATAATGCTCTACTTAAGACCATGGCCCTATTCCCCATATAATACTCTACTTTAGACCAGGGCCCTATTCCCTATATAAAACTCTACTGTAGACCAGGGCCCTATTCCCTATATAATACTCTACTTTAGACCAGGGCCCTATTCCCTATATAATACTCTACTTTAGACCAGGGCCCTATTCCCCATATAATACTCTACTTTAGACCAGGGCCCTATTCCCTATATAAAACTCTAGTGTAGACAAGGGCCCTATTCCCTATACAATCCTCTACTTTAGACCAGGGCCATATTCCCTATATAAAACTCTACTTTAGACCAGGATCCTATTCCCTATATAATACTCTACTGTAGACCAGGCCGATATTCCCAATATAATACTCTACTTTAAACCAGGGCCCTATTCCCTATATAATACTCTACTTTAGACCAGTGCCCTATTCCCTATATAATACTCTACTTTAGACCAGGGCCCTATTCCCTATATAATACTCTACTGTAGACCAGGGCGATATTCCCAATATAATACTCTACTTTAAACCAGGGCCCTATTCCCTATAAAATACTCTACTTTAGACCAGGGCCCTATTCCCTATATAATACTCTACTTAAGACCATGGCCCTATTCCCCATATAATATCTACTTTAGACCAGGGCCCTATTCCCTATATAAAACTCTACTGTAGGCCAGGGCCCTATTCCCTATATAATACTCTACCGTTGACCAGGGCCCTATTCCCCATATAATACTCTACTTTAGACCAGAGCCCTATTCCCTATATAAAACTCTACTGTAGACCAGGGCCCTATTCCCTATATAATACTCTACCGTAGACCAGGGCCCTATTCCCCATATAATACTCTACTTTAGACCAGGGCCGTATTCCCTATATAATACTCTACTTTAAACCAGGGCCCTATTCTCTATATAATACTCTACTGTAGAACAGGGCCCTATTCCCTATACAATCCTCTACTTTAGACCAGGGCCATATTCCCTATATAAAACTCTACTTTACACCAGGATCCTATTCCCTATATAATACTCTACTGTAGACCAGGGCAATATTCCCAATATAATACTCTACTTTAAACCAGGGCCCTATTCCCTATAAAATACTCTACTTTAGACCAGGGCCCTATTCCCTATATAATACTCTACTTAAGACCATGGCCCTATTCCCCATATAATGCTCTACTTTAGACCAGGGCCCTATTCCCTATATAAAACTCTACTGTAGACCAGGGCCCTATTCCCTATATAATACTCTACTTTAGACCAGGGCCCTATTCCCTATATAATACTCTACTTTAGACCAGGGCCCTATTCCCTATATAATACTCTACTTTAGACCAGGGCCCTATTCCCTATATAATACTCTACTGTAGAACAGGGCCCTATTTCCTATATAATCCTCTACTTTAGACCAGGGCCATATTCCCTATATAAAACTCTACTTTAGACCAGGATCCTATTCCCTATATATTACTCTACTGTAGACCAGGGCGATATTCCCAATATAATACTCTTCTTTATACCAGGGCCCTATTCCCTATAAAATACTCTACTTTAGACCAGGGCCCTATTCCCTATATAATACTCTACTTAAGACCATGGCCCTATTCCCCATATAATACTCTACTTTAGACCAGGGCCCTATTCCCTATATAAAACTCTACTGTAGACCAGGGCGATATTCCCTATATAATACTCTACTTTAGACCATGGCCCTATTCCCTATATAATACTCTACTTTAAACCAGGGCCCTAATCCCTATATAATACCCTACTGTAGAACAGGGCCCTATTCTCTATACAATCCTCTACTTTAGACCAGGGTCCTATTCCCTATATAATCCTCTACTTTAGACCAGGGCCCTGTACCCTATATAATACTGTACTTTAGACCAGGGCCCTGTACCCTATATAATACTCTACTTTAGACCAGGGCCCTATTCCCTATATAATACTCTACTGTAGACCAGGGCCTTATTCCCTATATAATACTCTACTGTAGAACAGGATCCTATTCCCTATATAATTCTCTACTGTAGACCAGGGCAATATTCGCAATATAATAATCTACTTTAAACCAGGGCCCTATTCCCTATAAAATACTCTACTTTAGACCAGGGCCCTATTCCCTATATAATACTCTACTTAAGACCATGGCCCTATTCACCATATAATACTCTACTTTAGACCAGGGCCCTATTCCCTATATAAAACTCTACTGTAGACCAGGGCCCTATTCCCTATATAATACTCTACTTTAGACCAGGGCCCTATTCCCTATATAATCCTCTACTTTAGACCAGGGCCCTATTCCCCATATAATACTCTACTTTAGACCAGGGCCCTATTCCCTATATAAAACTCTACTGTAGGCCAGGGCCCTATTCCCTATATAATACTCTACCGTTGACCAGGGCCCTATTCCCCATATAATACTCTACTTTAGACCAGGGCCCTATTCCCTATATAAAACTCTACTGTAGACCAGGGCCCTATTCCCTATATAATACTCTACCGTAGACCAGGGCCCTATTCCCCATATAATACTCTACTTTAGACCAGGGCCCTAATCCCTATATAATACTCTACTGTAGACCAGGGCCCTATTCCCTATAAAATACTCTACCGTAGACCAGGGCCCTATTCCCCATATAATACTCTACTTTAGACCAGGGCCCTATTCCCTATATAATACTCTACTTTAAACCAGGGCCCTATTCCCTATATAATACTCTACTGTAGAACAGGGCCCTATTCCCTATACAATCCTCTACTTTAGACCAGGGCCATATTCCCTATATAATCCTCTACTTTAGACCAGGATCCTATTCCCTATATAATACTGTACTTTAGACCAGGGCCCTGTACCCTATATAATACTCTACTTTAGACCAGGGCCCTATTCCCTATATAATACTCTACTGTAGACCAGGGCCTTATTCCCTATATAATACTCTACTGTAGAACAGGGCCCTATTCCCTATATAATCCTCTACTTTAGACCAGGGCCATATTCCCTATATAAAACTCTACTTTAGACCAGGATCCTATTCCCTATGTAATACTCTACTTTAGACCAGGGTCCTATTCCATATATAATAATCTACTTTAGACCAGGGCCCTATTCCCTATATAATACTCTACTGTAGACCATGGCCCTTTTCCCCATATAATACTCTACTTTAGACCAGGGCCCTATTCCCTATATAATACTCTACTGTAGACCAGGGCCTTATTCCCTATATAATACTCTACTGTAGAACAGGGCCCTATTCCCTATATAATCCTCTACTTTAGACCAGGGCCATATTCCCTATATAAAACTCTACTTTAGACCAGGATCCTATTCCCTATATAATTCTCTACTGTAGACCAGGGCAATATTCGCAATATAATAATCTACTTTAAACCAGGGCCCTATTCCCTATATAATACTCTACTTTAGACCAGGGCCCTATTCCCTATATAATACTCTATTTAAGACCATGGCCCTATTCCCCATATAATACTCTACTTTAGACCAGGGCCCTATTACCTACATAAAACTCTACTGTAGACCAGGGCCCTATTCCCTATATAATACTCTACTTTAGACCAGGGCCCTATTCCCTATATAATACTCTACTTTAGACCAGGGCCCTATTCCCCATATAATACTATACTTTAGACCAGGGCCCTATTCCCTATATTTAACTCTACTGTAGACCAGGGCCCTATTCCCTATACAATCCTCTACTTTAGACCAGGGCCATATTCCCTATATAAAACTCTACTTTAGACCAGGATCCTATTCCCTATATAATACTCTACTGTAGACCAGGCCGATATTCCCAATATAATACTCTACTTTAAACCAGGGCCCTATTCCCTATATAATACTCTACTTTAGACCAGTGCCCTATTCCCTATATAATACTCTACTTTAGACCAGGGCCCTATTCCCTATATAATACTCTACTGTAGACCAGGGCGATATTCCCAATATAATACTCTACTTTAAACCAGGGCCCTATTCCCTATAAAATACTCTACTTTAGACCAGGGCCCTATTCCCTATATAATACTCTACTTAAGACCATGGCCCTATTCCCCATATAATACTCTACTTTAGACCAGGGCCCTATTCCCTATATAAAACTCTACTGTAGGCCAGGGCCCTATTCCCTATATAATACTCTACCGTTGACCAGGGCCCTATTCCCCATATAATACTCTACTTTAGACCAGGGCCCTATTCCCTATATAAAACTCTACTGTAGACCAGGGCCCTATTCCCTATATAATACTCTACCGTAGACCAGGGCCCTATTCCCCATATAATACTCTACTTTAGACCAGGGCCCTAATCCCTATATAATACTCTACTGTAGACCAGGGCCCTATTCCCTATATAATACTCTACCGTAGACCAGGGCCCTATTCCCCATATAATACTCTACTTTAGACCAGGGCCCTATTCCCTATATAATACTCTACTTTAAACCAGGGCCCTATTCCCTATATAATACTCTACTGTAGAACAGGGCCCTATTCCCTATACAATCCTCTACTTTAGACCAGGGCCATATTCCCTATATAATCCTCTACTTTAGACCAGGATCCTATTCCCTATATAATACTCTACTTTAGACCAGGGCCCTATTCCCTATATAATACTCTACTTTAAACCAGGGCCCAATTCCCTATATAATCCTCTACTTTAGACCAGGGCCATATTCCCTATATAAAACTCTACTTTAGACCAGGATCCTATTCCCTATATAATACTCTACTGTAGACCAGGGCGATATTCCCAATATAATACTCTACTTTAAACCAGGGCCCTATTCCCTATAAAATACTCTACTTTAGACCAGGGCCCTATTCCCTATATAATACTCTACTTAAGACCATGGCCCTATTCCCCATATAATACTCTACTTTAGACCAGGGCCCTATTCCCTACATAAAACTCTACTGTAGACCAGGGCCCTATTCCCTATATAATACTCTACCGTAGACCAGGGCCCTATTCCCCATATAATAAACTACTTTAGACCAGGGCCCTATTCCCTATATAAAACTCTACTGTAGACAAGGGCCCTATTCCCTATATAATACTCTACCGTAGACCAGGGCCCTATTCCCCATATAATACTCTACTTTAGACCAGGGCCCTATTCCCTATATAAAACTCTACTGTAGACCAGGGCCCTATTCCCTATATAATACTCTACCGTAGACCAGGGCCCTATTCCCCATATAATACTCTACTTTAGACCAGGGCCCTATTCCCTATAAAATACTCTACTTTAAACCAGGGCCCTATTCCCTATATAATACTCTACTGTAGAACAGGGCCCTATTCCTTATACAATCCTCTACTTTAGACCAGGGCCATATTCCCTATATAAAACTCTACTTTAGACCAGGATCCTATTCCCTATATAATACTCTACTGTAGACCAGGGCGATATTCCCAATATAATACTCTACTTTAAACCAGGGCCATATTCCCTATAAAATACTCTACTTTAGACCAGGGCCCTATTCCCTATATAATACTCTACTTAAGACCATGGCCCTATTCCCCATATAATACTCTACTTTACACCAGGGCCCTATTCCCTATATAAAACTCTACTGTAGACCAGGGCCCTATTCCCCATATACTACTCTACTTTAGACCAGGGCCCTATTCCCTATATAATACTCTACTGTAGACCAGGATCTTATTCCCTATATAATACTCTACTGTAGACCAGGTTCCTAATCCCTATATAATACTCTACTGTAGAACAGGGCCCTATTCCCTATATAATCCTCTACTTTAGACCAGGGCCATATTCCCTATATAAAACTCTACTTTAGACCAGGATCCTATTCCCCATATAATACTCTACTTTAGACCAGGGCCCTATTCCCTATATAATACTCTACTGTAGAACAGGGCCCTATTCCCTATATAATCCTCTACTTTAGACCAGGGCCATATTCCCTATATAAAACTCTACTTTAGACCAGGATCCTATTCCCTATATAATACTCTACTGTAGACCAGGGCGATATTCCCAATATAATACTCTACTTTAAACCAGGGCCCTATTCCCTATAAAATACTCTACTTTAGACCAGGGCCCTATTCCCCATATAATACTCTACTTTAGACCAGGGCCCTATTCCCTATATAAAACTCTACTGTAGACCAGGGCCCTATTCCCTATATAATACTCTACCGTAGACCAGGGCCCTAATCCCCATATAATACTCTACTTTAGACCAGGGCCCTATTCCCTATATAAAACTCTACTGTAGACCAGGGCCCTGTTCCCTATATAATACTCTACCGTAGACCAGGGCCCTATTCCCCATATAATACTCTACTTTAGACCAGGGCCGTATTCCCTATATAATACTCTACTTTAAACCAGGGCCCTATTCCCTATATAATACTCTACTGTAGAACAGGGCCCTATTCCCTATACAATCCTCTACTTTAGACCAGGGCCATATTCCCTATATAAAACTCTACTTTACACCAGGATCCTATTCCCTATATAATACTCTACTGTAGAACAGGGCCCTATTCCCTATATAATCCTCTACTTTAGACCAGGGCCATATTCCCTATATAAAACTCTACTTTAGACCAGGATCCTATTCCCTATATAATACTCTACTGTAGACCAGGGCGATATTCCCAATATAATACTCTACTTTAAACCAGGGCCCTATTCCCTATATAAAACTCTACTGTAGACCAGGGCCCTATTCCCTATATAATACTCTACCGTAGACCAGGGCCCTAATCCCCATATAATACTCTACTTTAGACCAGGGCCCTATTCCCTATATAAAACTCTACTGTAGACCAGGGCCCTGTTCCCTATATAATACTCTACCGTAGACCAGGGCCCTATTCCCCATATAATACTCTACTTTAAACCAGGGCCCTATTCCCTATAAAATACTCTACTTTAGACCAGGGCCCTATTCCCTATATAATACTCTACTTAAGACCATGGCCCTATTCCCCATATAATACTCTACTTTAGACCGGGGCCCTATTCCCTATATAAAACTCTACTGTAGACCAGGGCCCTATTCCCTATATAATACTCTACTTTAGACCAGGGCCCTATTCCCTATATAATACTCTACTTTAGACCAGGGCCCTATTCCCTATATGATACTCTACTTTAGAACAGGGCCCTATTCCCTATATAATACTCTACTATAGACCAGGGCCCTAGTCCCTATATAATACTCTACTTTAGACCAGGGCCCTATTCCCTATATAATACTCTACTTTAGACCAGTGCCCTATTCCCTATATAATACTCTACTGTAGAACAGGGCCCTATTTCCTATATAATCCTCTACTTTAGACCAGGGCCATATTCCCTATATAAAACTCTACTTTAGACCAGGATCCTATTCCCTATATAATACTCTACTGGAGACCAGGGCGATATTCCCAATATAATACTCTACTTTATACCAGGGCCCTATTCCCTATAAAATACTCTACTTTAGACCAGGGCCCTATTCCCTATATAATACTCTACTTAAGACCATGGCCCTATTCCACATATAATACTCTACTTTAGACCAGGGCCCTATTCCCTATATAAAATTCTAATGTAGAACAGGGCCCTATTCCCTATATAATACTCTACTGTAGACCAGGGCCCTATTCCCCATATACTACTCTACTTTAGACCAGGACCCTATTCCCTATATAATACTCTACTGTAGACCAGGATCTTATTCCCTATATAATACTCTACTGTAGACCAGGGCCCTAATCCCTATATAATACTCTACTGTAGAACAGGGCCCTATTCCCTATATAATCCTCTACTTTAGACCAGGGCCATATTCCCTATATAAAACTCTACTTTTGACCAGGATCCTATTCCCTATATAATTCTCTACTGTAGACCAGGGCGATATTCCCAATATAATAATCTACTTTAAACCAGGGCCCTATTCCCTATGAAATACTCTACTTTAGACCAGGGCCTATTTCCTATATAATACTCTACTTTATACCAGGGCCCTATTTCCTATATAATACTCTACTTTAGACCAGGGCCCTATTCCCTATATAATACTCTACTTTAGACCAGGGCCCTATTCCCTATATAATCCTCTACTTTAGACCAGGGCCCTATTCCCTATATAATACTCTACTTTAGACCAGGGCCATGTTCCCTATTAATACTCTACTGTAGACCAGGGCCCTATCCGCTATATAATACTCTACTGTAGACCAGGACCCTATTCCCGATATAATACTGTACTTTAGACCAGGGCCCTATTCCCTATATAATACTCTACTTTAGACGAGGGCCCTATTCCCTATGTACTGCTCTAGTTTAGACCAGGGCCCTATTCCATATATAATAATTTACTTTTGACGAGTGCCCTATTCCCTATATAATACTCTACTGTAGACCATGGCCCTATTCCCCATATAATACTCTACTT
The DNA here is from genome assembly GCF_029448725.1 of Salvelinus fontinalis. Taxonomy (NCBI): domain Eukaryota; kingdom Metazoa; phylum Chordata; class Actinopteri; order Salmoniformes; family Salmonidae; genus Salvelinus; species Salvelinus fontinalis. Next base: position 74,419 of record NW_026600441.1, on the reverse strand, counting down.
TAGACCAGGGCCCTATTCCCTATATAATACTCTACTTAAGACCATGGCCCTATTCCCCATATAATACTCTACTTTAGACCAGGGCCCTATTCCCTATATAATACTCTACTGTAGAACAGGGCCCTATTCCCTATATAATCCTCTACTTTAGACCAGGGCCATATTCCCTATATAAAACTCTACTTTAGACCAGGATCCTATTCCCTATATAATACTCTACTGTAGACCAGGGCGATATTCCCAATATAATACTCTACTTTAAACCAGGGCCCTATTCCCTATAAAATACTCTACTTTAGACCAGGGCCCTATTCCCCATATAATACTCTACTTTAGACCAGGGCCCTATTCCCTATATAAAACTCTACTGTAGACCAGGGCCCTATTCCCTATATAATACTCTACGGTAGACCAGGGCCCAAATCCCCATATAATACTCTACTTTAGACCAGGGCCCTATTCCCTATATAAAACTCTACTGTAGACCAGGGCCCTGTTCCCTATATAATACTCTACCGTAGACCAGGGCCCTATTCCCCATATAATACTCTACTTTAGACCAGGGCCGTATTCCCTATATAATACTCTACTTTAAACCAGGGCCCTATTCCCTATATAATACTCTACTGTAGAACAGGGCCCTATTCCCTATACAATCTTCTACTTTAGACCAGGGCCATATTCCCTATATAAAACTCTACTTTACACCAGGATCCTATTCCCTATATAATACTCTACTGGAGACCAGGGCGATATTCCCAATATAATACTCTACTTTATACCAGGGCCCTATTCCCTATAAAATACTCTACTTTAGACCAGGGCCCTATTCCCTATATAATACTCTACTTAAGACCATGGCCCTATTCCACATATAATACTCTACTTTAGACCAGGGCCCTATTCCCTATATAAAACTCTAATGTAGAACAGGGCCCTATTCCCTATATAATACTCTACTGTAGACCAGGGCCCTATTCCCCATATACTACTCTACTTTAGACCAGGGCCCTATTCCCTATATAATACTCTACTTTTGACCAGGATCCTATTCCCTATATAATTCTCTACTGTAGACCAGGGCGATATTCCCAATATAATAATCTACTTTAAACCAGGGCCCTATTCCCTATAAAATACTCTACTTTAGACCAGGGCCCTATTCCCTATATAATACTCTACTTAAGACCATGGCCCTATTCCCCATATAATACTCTACTTTAGACCAGGGCCCTATTCCCTATATAATACTCTAATGTAGACCAGGGCCCTAATCCCTATATAATACTCTACTGTAGAACAGGGCCCTATTCCCTATATAATCCTCTACTTTAGACCAGGGCCATATTCCCTATATAAAACTCTACTTTTGACCAGGATCCTATTCCCTATATAATTCTCTACTGTAGACCAGGGCGATATTCCCAATATAATAATCTACTTTAAACCAGGGCCCTATTCCCTATAAAATACTCTACTTTAGACCAGGGCCCTATTCCCTATATAATACTCTACTTAAGACCATGGCCCTATTCCCCATATAATACTCTACTTTAGACCAGGGCCCTATTCCCTATATAATACTCTACTGTAGAACAGGGCCCTATTCCCTATATAATCCTCTACTTTAGACCAGGGCCATATTCCCTATATAAAACTCTACTTTAGACCAGGATCCTATTCCCTATATAATACTCTACTGTAGACCAGGGCGATATTCCCAATATAATACTCTACTTTAAACCAGGGCCCTATTCCCTATAAAATACTCTACTTTAGACCAGGGCCCTATTCCCCATATAATACTCTACTTTAGACCAGGGCCCTATTCCCTATATAAAACTCTACTGTAGACCAGGGCCCTATTCCCTATATAATACTCTACCGTAGACCAGGGCCCTAATCCCCATATAATACTCTACTTTAGACCAGGGCCCTATTCCCTATATAAAACTCTACTGTAGACCAGGGCCCTATTCCCTATATAATACTCTACCGTAGACCAGGGCCCTATTCCCCATATAATACTCTACTTTAGACCAGGGCCGTATTCCCTATATAATACTCTACTTTAAACCAGGGCCATATTCCCTATATAATACTCTACTTTACACCAGGATCCTAGTCCCTATATAATACTCTACTGTAGACCAGGGCGATATTCCCAATATAATACTCTACTTTAAACCAGGGCCCTATTCCCTATAAAATACTCTACTTTAGACCAGGGCCCTATTCCCTATATACTACTCTACTGTAGACCATGGCCCTATTCCCCATATAATACTCTACTTTAGACCAGGGCCCTATTCCCTATATTATACTCTACTTTAGACCAGGATCCTTATTCCCTATATAATACTCTACTGTAGACCAGGGCCCTATTCCATATATAATACTCTAATGTAGACCAGGGCCATATTCCCTATATCATACTCTACTATAGACCAGGGCCCTATTCCCTATATAATGCTCTACTTTAGACCAGGGCCATATTCCCTATATAATACTCTTCTGTAGACCAGGGCCCTGTTCCCTATATAAAACTCTACTTTAGACCAGGATCCTATTCCCTATATAATACTCTACTGGAGACCAGGGCGATATTCCCAATATAATACTCTACTTTATACCAGGGCCCTATTCCCTATAAAATACTCTACTTTAGACCAGGGCCCTATTCCCTATATAATACTCTACTTAAGACCATGGCCCTATTCCACATATAATACTCTACTTTAGACCAGGGCCCTATTCCCTATATAAAATTCTAATGTAGAACAGGGCCCTATTCCCTATATAATACTCTACTGTAGACCAGGGCCCTATTCCCCATATACTACTCTACTTTAGGTCAGGGCCATATTCCCTATATAATACTCTACTGTAGACCAGGATCTTATTCCCTATATAATACTCTACTGTAGACCAGGGCCCTAATCCCTATATAATACTCTACTGTAGAACAGGGCCCTATTCCCTATATAATCCTCTACTTTAGACCAGGGCCATATTCCCTATATAAAACTCTACTTTTGACCAGGATCCTATTCCCTATATAATTCTCTACTGTAGACCAGGGCCCTATTCCCTATATAATAATCTACTTTAAACCAGGGCCCTATTCCCTATATAATCCTCTACTTTAGACCAGGGCCTATTTCCTATATAATACTCTACTTTATACCAGGGCCCTATTTCCTATATAATACTCTACTTTAGACCAGGGCCCTATTCCCTATATAATACTCTACTTTAGACCAGGGCCCTATTCCCTATATAATCCTCTACTTTAGACCAGGGTCCTATTCCCTATATAATACTCTACTTTAGACCAGGGCCATGTTCCCTATTAATACTCTACTGTAGACCAGGGCCCTATCCGCTATATAATACTCTACTGTAGACCAGGACCCTATTCCCGATATAATACTGTACTTTAGACCAGGGCCCTATTCCCTATATAATACTCTACTTTAGACGAGGGCCCTATTCCCTATGTACTGCTCTAGTTTAGACCAGGGCCCTATTCCATATATAATAATTTACTTTTGACGAGTGCCCTATTCCCTATATAATACTCTACTGTAGACCATGGCCCTATTCCCCATATAATACTCTACTTTAGACCAGGGCCCTATTCCCTATATAATACTCTACTTAAGACCATGGCCCTATTCCCCATATAATACTCTACTTTAGACCAGGGCCCTATTCCCTATATAATACTCTACTGTAGAACAGGGCCCTATTCCCTATATAATCCTCTACTTTAGACCAGGGCCATATTCCCTATATAAAACTCTACTTTAGACCAGGATCCTATTCCCTATATAATACTCTACTGTAGACCAGGGCGATATTCCCAATATAATACTCTACTTTAAACCAGGGCCCTATTCCCTATAAAATACTCTACTTTAGACCAGGGCCCTATTCCCCATATAATACTCTACTTTAGACCAGGGCCCTATTCCCTATATAAAACTCTACTGTAGACCAGGGCCCTATTCCCTATATAATACTCTACGGTAGACCAGGGCCCAAATCCCCATATAATACTCTACTTTAGACCAGGGCCCTATTCCCTATATAAAACTCTACTGTAGACCAGGGCCCTGTTCCCTATATAATACTCTACCGTAGACCAGGGCCCTATTCCCCATATAATACTCTACTTTAGACCAGGGCCGTATTCCCTATATAATACTCTACTTTAAACCAGGGCCCTATTCCCTATATAATACTCTACTGTAGAACAGGGCCCTATTCCCTATACAATCTTCTACTTTAGACCAGGGCCATATTCCCTATATAAAACTCTACTTTACACCAGGATCCTATTCCCTATATAATACTCTACTGTAGACCAGTGCGATATTCCCAATATAATAATCTACTTTAAACCAGGGCCCTATTCCCTATAAAATACTCTACTTTAGACCAGGTTCCTATTCCCTATATAATACTCTACTTAAGACCATGGCCCTATTCCCCATATAATACTCTACTTTAGACCAGGGCCCTATTCCCTATATAAAACTCTACTGTAGACCAGGGCCCTATTCCCTATATAATACTCTACTTTAGACCAGGGCCCTATTCCCTATATAATACTCTACTTTAGACCAGGGCCCTATTCCCTATATGATACTCTACTTTAGACCAGGGCCCTATTCCCTATATAATACTCTACTTTAGACCAGGGCCCTAGTCCCTATATAATACTCTACTTTAGACCAGGGCCCTATTCCCTATATAATACTCTACTTTAGACCAGTGCCCTATTCCCTATATAATACTCTACTGTAGAACAGGGCCCTATTTCCTATATAATCCTCTACTTTAGACCAGGGCCATATTCCCTATATAAAACTCTACTTTAGACCAGGATCCTATTCCCTATATAATACTCTACTGGAGACCAGGGCGATATTCCCAATATAATACTCTACTTTATACCAGGGCCCTATTCCCTATAAAATACTCTACTTTAGACCAGGGCCCTATTCCCTATATAATACTCTACTTAAGACCATGGCCCTATTCCACATATAATACTCTACTTTAGACCAGGGCCCTATTCCCTATATAAAACTCTAATGTAGAACAGGGCCCTATTCCCTTTATAATACTCTACTGTAGACCACGGCCCTATTCCCCATATACTACTCTACTTTAGACCAGGGCCCTATTCCCTATATAATACTCTACTTTTGACCAGGATCCTATTCCCTATATAATTCTCTACTGTAGACCAGGGCGATATTCCCAATATAATAATCTACTTTAAACCAGGGCCCTATTCCCTATAAAATACTCTACTTTAGACCAGGGCCCTATTCCCTATATAATACTCTACTTAAGACCATGGCCCTATTCCCCATATAATACTCTACTTTAGACCAGGGCCCTATTCCCTATATAATACTCTACTTAAGACCATGGCCCTATTCCACATATAATACTCTACTTTAGACCAGGGCCCTATTCCCTATATAAAACTCTAATGTAGACCAGGGCCCTAATCCCTATATAATACTCTACTGTAGAACAGGGCCCTATTCCCTATATAATCCTCTACTTTAGACCATGGCCCTATTCCCCATATAATACTCTACTTTAGACCAGGGCCCTATTCCCCATATACTACTCTACTTTAGACCAGGGCCCTATTCCCTATATAATACTCTACTTTTGACCAGGATCCTATTCCCTATATAATTCTCTACTGTAGACCAGGGCGATATTCCCAATATAATAATCTACTTTAAACCAGGGCCCTATTCCCTATAAAATACTCTACTTTAGACCAGGGCCCTATTCCCTATATAATACTCTACTTAAGACCATGGCCCTATTCCCCATATAATACTCTACTTTAGACCAGGGCCCTATTCCCTATATAATACTCTAATGTAGACCAGGGCCCTAATCCCTATATAATACTCTACTGTAGAACAGGGCCCTATTCCCTATATAATCCTCTACTTTAGACCAGGGCCATATTCCCTATATAAAACTCTACTTTTGACCAGGATCCTATTCCCTATATAATTCTCTACTGTAGACCAGGGCGATATTCCCAATATAATAATCTACTTTAAACCAGGGCCCTATTCCCTATAAAATACTCTACTTTAGACCAGGGCCCTATTCCCTATATAATACTCTACTTAAGACCATGGCCCTATTCCCCATATAATACTCTACTTTAGACCAGGGCCCTATTCCCTATATAATACTCTACTGTAGAACAGGGCCCTATTCCCTATATAATCCTCTACTTTAGACCAGGGCCATATTCCCTATATAAAACTCTACTTTAGACCAGGATCCTATTCCCTATATAATACTCTACTGTAGACCAGGGCGATATTCCCAATATAATACTCTACTTTAAACCAGGGCCCTATTCCCTATAAAATACTCTACTTTAGACCAGGGCCCTATTCCCCATATAATACTCTACTTTAGACCAGGGCCCTATTCCCTATATAAAACTCTACTGTAGACCAGGGCCCTATTCCCTATATAATACTCTACCGTAGACCAGGGCCCTAATCCCCATATAATACTCTACTTTAGACCAGGGCCCTATTCCCTATATAAAACTCTACTGTAGACCAGGGCCCTATTCCCTATATAATACTCTACCGTAGACCAGGGCCCTATTCCCCATATAATACTCTACTTTAGACCAGGGCCGTATTCCCTATATAATACTCTACTTTAAACCAGGGCCATATTCCCTATATAATACTCTACTTTACACCAGGATCCTAGTCCCTATATAATACTCTACTGTAGACCAGGGCGATATTCCCAATATAATACTCTACTTTAAACCAGGGCCCTATTCCCTATAAAATACTCTACTTTAGACCAGGGCCCTATTCCCTATATACTACTCTACTGTAGACCATGGCCCTATTCCCCATATAATACTCTACTTTAGACCAGGGCCCTATTCCCTATATTATACTCTACTTTAGACCAGGATCCTTATTCCCTATATAATACTCTACTGTAGACCAGGGCCCTATTCCATATATAATACTCTAATGTAGACCAGGGCCATATTCCCTATATCATACTCTACTATAGACCAGGGCCCTATTCCCTATATAATGCTCTACTTTAGACCAGGGCCATATTCCCTATATAATACTCTTCTGTAGACCAGGGCCCTGTTCCCTATATAAAACTCTACTTTAGACCAGGATCCTATTCCCTATATAATACTCTACTGGAGACCAGGGCGATATTCCCAATATAATACTCTACTTTATACCAGGGCCCTATTCCCTATAAAATACTCTACTTTAGACCAGGGCCCTATTCCCTATATAATACTCTACTTAAGACCATGGCCCTATTCCACATATAATACTCTACTTTAGACCAGGGCCCTATTCCCTATATAAAATTCTAATGTAGAACAGGGCCCTATTCCCTATATAATACTCTACTGTAGACCAGGGCCCTATTCCCCATATACTACTCTACTTTAGGTCAGGGCCATATTCCCTATATAATACTCTACTGTAGACCAGGATCTTATTCCCTATATAATACTCTACTGTAGACCAGGGCCCTAATCCCTATATAATACTCTACTGTAGAACAGGGCCCTATTCCCTATATAATCCTCTACTTTAGACCAGGGCCATATTCCCTATATAAAACTCTACTTTTGACCAGGATCCTATTCCCTATATAATTCTCTACTGTAGACCAGGGCCCTATTCCCTATATAATAATCTACTTTAAACCAGGGCCCTATTCCCTATATAATCCTCTACTTTAGACCAGGGCCTATTTCCTATATAATACTCTACTTTATACCAGGGCCCTATTTCCTATATAATACTCTACTTTAGACCAGGGCCCTATTCCCTATATAATACTCTACTTTAGACCAGGGCCCTATTCCCTATATAATCCTCTACTTTAGACCAGGGTCCTATTCCCTATATAATACTCTACTTTAGACCAGGGCCATGTTCCCTATTAATACTCTACTGTAGACCAGGGCCCTATCCGCTATATAATACTCTACTGTAGACCAGGACCCTATTCCCGATATAATACTGTACTTTAGACCAGGGCCCTATTCCCTATATAATACTCTACTTTAGACGAGGGCCCTATTCCCTATGTACTGCTCTAGTTTAGACCAGGGCCCTATTCCATATATAATAATTTACTTTTGACGAGTGCCCTATTCCCTATATAATACTCTACTGTAGACCATGGCCCTATTCCCCATATAATACTCTACTTTAGACCAGGGCCCTATTCCCTATATAATACTCTACTTAAGACCATGGCCCTATTCCCCATATAATACTCTACTTTAGACCAGGGCCCTATTCCCTATATAATACTCTACTGTAGAACAGGGCCCTATTCCCTATATAATCCTCTACTTTAGACCAGGGCCATATTCCCTATATAAAACTCTACTTTAGACCAGGATCCTATTCCCTATATAATACTCTACTGTAGACCAGGGCGATATTCCCAATATAATACTCTACTTTAAACCAGGGCCCTATTCCCTATAAAATACTCTACTTTAGACCAGGGCCCTATTCCCCATATAATACTCTACTTTAGACCAGGGCCCTATTCCCTATATAAAACTCTACTGTAGACCAGGGCCCTATTCCCTATATAATACTCTACGGTAGACCAGGGCCCAAATCCCCATATAATACTCTACTTTAGACCAGGGCCCTATTCCCTATATAAAACTCTACTGTAGACCAGGGCCCTGTTCCCTATATAATACTCTACCGTAGACCAGGGCCCTATTCCCCATATAATACTCTACTTTAGACCAGGGCCGTATTCCCTATATAATACTCTACTTTAAACCAGGGCCCTATTCCCTATATAATACTCTACTGTAGAACAGGGCCCTATTCCCTATACAATCTTCTACTTTAGACCAGGGCCATATTCCCTATATAAAACTCTACTTTACACCAGGATCCTATTCCCTATATAATACTCTACTGTAGACCAGTGCGATATTCCCAATATAATAATCTACTTTAAACCAGGGCCCTATTCCCTATAAAATACTCTACTTTAGACCAGGTTCCTATTCCCTATATAATACTCTACTTAAGACCATGGCCCTATTCCCCATATAATACTCTACTTTAGACCAGGGCCCTATTCCCTATATAAAACTCTACTGTAGACCAGGGCCCTATTCCCTATATAATACTCTACTTTAGACCAGGGCCCTATTCCCTATATAATACTCTACTTTAGACCAGGGCCCTATTCCCTATATGATACTCTACTTTAGACCAGGGCCCTATTCCCTATATAATACTCTACTTTAGACCAGGGCCCTAGTCCCTATATAATACTCTACTTTAGACCAGGGCCCTATTCCCTATATAATACTCTACTTTAGACCAGTGCCCTATTCCCTATATAATACTCTACTGTAGAACAGGGCCCTATTTCCTATATAATCCTCTACTTTAGACCAGGGCCATATTCCCTATATAAAACTCTACTTTAGACCAGGATCCTATTCCCTATATAATACTCTACTGGAAACCAGGGCGATATTCCCAATATAATACTCTACTTTATACCAGGGCCCTATTCCCTATAAAATACTCTACTTTAGACCAGGGCCCTATTCCCTATATAATACTCTACTTAAGACCATGGCCCTATTCCACATATAATACTCTACTTTAGACCAGGGCCCTATTCCCTATATAAAACTCTAATGTAGAACAGGGCCCTATTCCCTATATAATACTCTACTGTAGACCAGGGCCCTATTCCCCATATACTACTCTACTTTAGACCAGGGCCCTATTCCCTATATAATACTCTACTTTTGACCAGGATCCTATTCCCTATATAATTCTCTACTGTAGACCAGGGCGATATTCCCAATATAATAATCTACTTTAAACCAGGGCCCTATTCCCTATAAAATACTCTACTTTAGACCAGGGCCCTATTCCCTATATAATACTCTACTTAAGACCATGGCCCTATTCCCCATATAATACTCTACTTTAGACCAGGGCCCTATTCCCTATATAATACTCTACTTAAGACCATGGCCCTATTCCACATATAATACTCTACTTTAGACCAGGGCCCTATTCCCTATATAAAACTCTAATGTAGACCAGGGCCCTAATCCCTATATAATACTCTACTGTAGAACAGGGCCCTATTCCCTATATAATCCTCTACTTTAGACCATGGCCCTATTCCCCATATAATACTCTACTTTAGACCAGGGCCCTATTCCCTATATAATACTCTACTGTAGAACAGGGCCCTATTCCCTATATAATCCTCTACTTTAGACCAGGGCCATATTCCCTATATAAAACTCTACTTTAGACCAGGATCCTATTCCCTATATAATACTCTACTGTAGACCAGGGCGATATTCCCAATATAATACTCTACTTTAAACCAGGGCCCTATTCCCTATAAAATACTCTACTTTAGACCAGGGCCCTATTCCCCATATAATACTCTACTTTAGACCAGGGCCCTATTCCCTATATAAAACTCTACTGTAGACCAGGGCCCTATTCCCTATATAATACTCTACCGTAGACCAGGGCCCTAATCCCCATATAATACTCTACTTTAGACCAGGGCCCTATTCCCTATATAAAACTCTACTGTAGACCAGGGCCCTATTCCCTATATAATACTCTACCGTAGACCAGGGCCCTATTCCCCATATAATACTCTACTTTAGACCAGGGCCGTATTCCCTATATAATACTCTACTTTAAACCAGGGCCATATTCCCTATATAATACTCTACTTTACACCAGGATCCTAGTCCCTATAGAATACTCTACTGTAGACCAGGGCGATATTCCCAATATAATACTCTACTTTAAACCAGGGCCCTATTCCCTATAAAATACTCTACTTTAGACCAGGGCCCTATTCCCTATATACTACTCTACTGTAGACCATGGCCCTATTCCCCATATAATACTCTACTTTAGACCAGGGCCCTATTCCCTATATTATACTCTACTTTAGACCAGGATCCTTATTCCCTATATAATACTCTACTGTAGACCAGGGCCCTATTCCATATATAATACTCTAATGTAGACCAGGGCCATATTCCCTATATCATACTCTACTATAGACCAGGGCCCTATTCCCTATATAATGCTCTACTTTAGACCAGGGCCATATTCCCTATATAATACTCTTCTGTAGACCAGGGCCCTGTTCCCTATATAATCCTCTACTTTAGACCAGGGCCTTATTCCCTATATAATACTCTACTGTAGACCAGGGCCCTATTCCATATATAATCCTCTAATGTAGACCAGGGCCCTATTCCCTATATAATACTCTACTTCAGACCAGGGCCATATTCCCTATATAATACTCTACTGTAGACCAGGGCCCTATACCATATATAATCCTCTACTTTAGGTCAGGGCCATATTCCCTATATAACCCTCTACTTTAGACCAGGGCCCTATTCCCTATATAATACTCTACTTTAGACCAGGGCCATATTCCCTATATAATACTCTACTTTGGACCAGGGCCATATTCCCTATATAATACTCTACTTTAGACCAGGGCCCTATTCCCTATATAATACTCTACTTTAGACCAGGGCCCTTTTCCCTATATAATACTCTACTTAAGATCAGGGCCCTATTCCCTATATAATACTCTACTGTAGACCAGGGCCCTATTCCCTATATAATCCTCTACTTTAGACCAGGGCCATATTCCCAATATAATACTCTACTGTAGACCAGGATCCTATTCCCTATATAATACTCTACTTTAAACCAGGGCCCTATTCCCATTATAATACTCCACTTTAGACCAGGGACCTATTCCATATATAATTCTCTACTTTAGACCAGGCCCCTTTCCCTATATAATACTCTACTGTAGACCATGGCTCTATTCCCCATATAATACTCTACTTTAGACCAGGGCCCTATTCCCTATATAATACTCTACTGTAGACCAGGGCCTTATTCCCTATATAATACTCTACTGTAGACCAGGGCCCTATTCCATATATAATAATCTACTTTAGACCAGGGCCCTATTCCCTATATAATATTCTACTGTAGACCATGGCCCTTTTCCCCATATAATACTCTACTTTAGACCAGGGCCCTATTCCCTATATAATACTCTACTGTAGACCAGGGCCTTATTCCCTATATAATACTCTACTGTAGACCAGGGCCCTATTCCCTATTTAATACTCTACTTTAGACTAGGGCCCTATTCCCTATGTAATACTCTACTTTAGACCAGGGTGCTATTCCATATATAATAATCTACTTTAGACCAGGGCCCTATTCCCTATATAATACTCTACTGTAGACCATGGCCCTATTCTCCATATAATCCTCTACTTTAGACCAGGGCCCTATTCCCTATATAATACTCTACTTTATACCAGGGCCCTATTCCCTATATACTACTCTACTTTAGACCAGGGCCCTATTCCCTATTTAATACTCTACTTTAGACCAGGGCCATATTCCCTATATAATACTCTACTGTAGACCATGGCCTTATTCCCTATATAATACTTTACTTTAGACCAGGGCCCTATTCCCTATATAATACTCTACTGTAGACCAGGGCCCTATTCCCTATATAATACTCTACTTTAGCAAGGGCCATATTCCCTATATAAAAGTCTACTTTAGACCAGGGCCCTATTCCCTATATAATACTCTATTTTAGACCAGGGCCCTATTCCCTATATAATACTCTACTTTAGACCAGGGCCCTATTCCCTAAATAATACTCTACTTTAGACCAGGGACCTATTCCATATATAATAGTCTACTGTAGACCAGGGCCCTATTCCCAATATAATCCTCTACTTTAGACCGGGGCCCTATTCCCTATATAATACTCTACTTTAGACCAGGGCCATATTCCCTATATAATACTATACTTTAGACCAGGGCCCTATTCCCTATATAATACTCTACTTTAGACGAGGGCCCTATTCCCTATGTAATACTCCACTTTAGACCAGGGCCCTATTCCATATATAATAATCTACTTTAGACCAGGGCCCTATTCCCTATATAATACTCTACTGTAGACTATGGCTCTATTCCCCATATAATACTGTACTTTAGACCAGGGCCCTATTCCCTATATAATACTCCACTGTAGACCAGGGCCTTATTCCCTATATAATACTCTACTGTAGACCAGGGCCCTATTCCCTATATAATACTCTACTTTAGACTAGGGCCCTATTCCCTATGTAATACTCTACTTTAGACCAGGGTGCTATTCCATATATAATAATCTACTTTAGACCAGGGACCTATTCCCTATATAATACTCTACTGTAGACCATGGCCCTATTCTCCATATAATCCTCTACTTTAGACCAGGGCCCTTTTCCCTATATAATACTCTACTTTAGACCAGGGCCCTATTCCCTATATAATACTCTACGTTAGACCAGGGCCCTATTCCCTATTTAATACTCTACTTTAGACCAGGGCCATATTCCCTATATAATACTCTACGGTAGACCATGGCCTTATTCCCTATATAATACTTTACTTTAGACCAGGGCCCTATTCCCTATATAATACTCTACTGTAGACCAGGGCCCTATTCCCTATATAATACTCTACTTTAGCAAGGGCCATATTCCCTATATAAAAGTCTACTTTAGACCAGGGCCCTATTCCCTATATAATACTCTATTTTAGACCAGGGCCCTATTCCCTAAATAATACTCTACTTTAGACCAGGGACCTATTCCATATATAATAGTCTACTGTAGACCAGGGCCCTATTCCCAATATAATCCTCTACTTTAGACCGGGGCCCTATTCCCTATATAATACTCTACTTTAGACCAGGGCCCTATTCCCTATATAATCCTCTACTTTAGACCAGGGTCCTATTCCCTATATAATACTCTACTTTAGACCAGGGCCATGTTCCCTATATAATACTCTACTGTAGACCAGGGCCCTATTCCCTATATAATACTCTAATTTAGACCAGGGCCATATTCCCTATATAATACTATACTTTAGACCAGGGCCCTATTCCCTATATAATAATCTACTGTAGACCAGGGCCTTATTCCCTATATAATACTCTACTGTAGACCAGGGCCCTATTCCATATATAATAATCTACTTTAGACCAGGGCCCTATTCCCTATATAATACTCTACTGTAGACCATGGCCCTATTCCCCATATAATACTCTACTTTAGATCAGGGCCCTATTCCCTATATAATACTCTACTGTAGACCAGGGCCTTATTCCCTATATAATCCTCTACTGTAGACCAGGGCCCTATTCCCTATATAATACTCTACTTTAGACTAGGGCCCTATTCCCTATGTAATACTCTTCTTTAGACCATGGTCCTATTCCATATATAATAATCTACTTTAGACCAGGGCCCTATTCCCTATATAATACTCTACTGTAGACCATGGCCCTATTCTCCATATAATCCTCTACTTTAGACCAGGGCCCTATTCCCTATATAATACTCTACTTTAGACCAGGGCCCTATTCCCTATATAATACTCTACTGTAGACCATGGCCCTATTCCCTATATAATACTTTACTTTAGACGAGGGCCCTATTCCCTACGTAATACTCTACTTTAGACCAGGGCCCTATTCCATATATAATACTCTACTTTAGACCAGGGCCCTATTCCCTACATAATACTCTACTGTAGACCATGGCCGTATTCCCCATTTAATACTCTACTTTAGACCAGGGCCCTATTCCCTATATAATACTCTACTTTAGACCAGGGCCCTATTCCCTATATAATACTCTACTTTAGACCAGGGCCATATTCCCTATATAATACTCTACTGTAGACCAGGGCCCTATTCCCTATATAATCCTCTACTTTAGACCAGGGCCCTATTCCCTATATAACCATCTACTTTAGACCAGGGCCCTATTCCCTATATGATACTCTACTTTAGACCAGGGCCCTATTCCCTATATAATACTCTACTTTGGACCAGGGCCATATTCCCTATATAATACTCTACTTTGGACCAGGGCCATATTCCCTATATAATACTCTACTTTAGACCAGGGCCCTATTCCCTATATAATACTCTACTTTAGACCAGGGCCCTATTCCCTATATAATACTCTACTTAAGACCAGGGCCCTATTCCCTATATAATACTCTACTTTAGACCAGGGCCCTATTCCCTATATAATCCTCTACTTTAGACCAGGGCCATATTCCCTATATAATACTCTACTGTAGACCAGGATCATATTCCCTATATAATACTCTACTGTAGACCAGGGCGATATTCCCAATATAATACTATACTTTAAACCAGGGCCCTATTCCCTATATAATACTCTACTTTAGACCAGGGCCCTATTCCCTATATAATACTCTACTTTAGACCAGGGCCCTATTCCCTATATAATACTCTACTTTGGACCAGGGCCATATTCCCTATATAATACTCTACTTTGGACCAGGGCCATATTCCCTATATAATACTCTACTTTAGACCAGGGCCCTATTCCCTATATAATACTCTACTTTAGACCAGGGCCCTATTCCCTAAATAATACTCTACTTTAGACCAGGGACCTATTCCATATATAATAGTCTACTGTAGACCAGGGCCCTATTCCCAATATAATCCTCTACTTTAGACCGGGGCCCTATTCCCTATATAATACTCTACTTTAGACCAGGGCCCTATTCCCTATATAATCCTCTACTTTAGACCAGGGTCCTATTCCCTATATAATACTCTACTTTAGACCAGGCCCATGTTCCCTATATAATACTCTACTTTAGACCAGGGCCCTATTCCCTATATAATACTCTACTGTAGACTATGGCTCTATTCCCCATATAATACTCCACTTTAGACCAGGGCCCTATTCCCTATATAATACTCTACTGTAGACTATGGCTCTATTCCCCATATAATACTCTACTTTAGACCAGGGCCCTATTCCCTATATAATACTCTACTGTAGACCAGGGCCTTATTCCCTATATAATACTCTACTGTAGACCAGGGCCCTATTCCCTATATAATACTCTACTTTAGACTAGGGCCCTATTCCCTATGTAATACTCTACTTTAGACCAGGGTGCTATTCCATATATAATAATCTACTTTAGACCAGGGCCCTATTCCCTATATAATACTCTACTGTAGACCATGGCCCTATTCTCCATATAATCCTCTACTTTAGACCAGGGCCCTATTCCCTATATAATACTCTACTTTAGACCAGGGCCCTATTCCCTATATAATACTCTACTTTAGACCAGGGCCCTATTCCCTATTTAATACTCTACTTTAGACCAGGGCCATATTCCCTATATAATACTCTACTGTAGACCATGGCCTTATTCCCTATATAATACTTTACTTTAGACCAGGGCCCTATTCCCTATATAATACTCTACTGTAGACCAGGGCCCTATTCCCTATATAATACTCTACTTTAGCAAGGGCCATATTCCCTATATAAAAGTCTACTTTAGACCAGGGCCCTATTCCCTATATAATACTCTATTTTAGACCAGGGCCCTATTCCCTATATAATACTCTACTTTAGACCAGGGCCCTATTCCCTAAATAATACTCTACTTTAGACCAGGGACCTATTCCATATATAATAGTCTACTGTAGACCAGGGCCCTATTCCCTATATAATACTCTACTTTAGACCGGGGCCCTATCCCTATATAATACTCTACTTTAGACCAGGGCCCTATTCCCTATATAATCCTCTACTTTAGACCAGGGCCCTATTCCCTATATAATCCTCTACTTTAGACCAGGGTCCTATTCCCTATATAATACTCTACTTTAGCAAGGGCCATATTCCCTATATAAAAGTCTACTTTAGACCAGGGCCCTATTCCCTATATAATACTCTATTTTAGACCAGGGCCCTATTCCCTAAATAATACTCTACTTTAGACCAGGGACCTATTCCATATATAATAGTCTACTGTAGACCAGGGCCCTATTCCCAATATAATCCTCTACTTTAGACCGGGGCCCTATTCCCTATATAATACTCTACTTTAGACCAGGGCCCTATTCCCTATATAATCCTCTACTTTAGACCAGGGTCCTATTCCCTATATAATACTCTACTTTAGACCAGGGCCATGTTCCCTATATAATACTCTACTGTAGACCAGGGCCCTATTCCCTATATAATACTCTAATTTAGACCAGGGCCATATTCCCTATATAATACTATACTTTAGACCAGGGCCCTATTCCCTATATAATAATCTACTGTAGACCAGGGCCTTATTCCCTATATAATACTCTACTGTAGACCAGGGCCCTATTCCATATATAATAATCTACTTTAGACCAGGGCCCTATTCCCTATATAATACTCTACTGTAGACCATGGCCCTATTCCCCATATAATACTCTACTTTAGATCAGGGCCCTATTCCCTATATAATACTCTACTGTAGACCAGGGCCTTATTCCCTATATAATCCTCTACTGTAGACCAGGGCCCTATTCCCTATATAATACTCTACTTTAGACTAGGGCCCTATTCCCTATGTAATACTCTTCTTTAGACCATGGTCCTATTCCATATATAATAATCTACTTTAGACCAGGGCCCTATTCCCTATATAATACTCTACTGTAGACCATGGCCCTATTCTCCATATAATCCTCTACTTTAGACCAGGGCCCTATTCCCTATATAATACTCTACTTTAGACCAGGGCCCTATTCCCTATATAATACTCTACTGTAGACCATGGCCCTATTCCCTATATAATACTTTACTTTAGACGAGGGCCCTATTCCCTACGTAATACTCTACTTTAGACCAGGGCCCTATTCCATATATAATACTCTACTTTAGACCAGGGCCCTATTCCCTACATAATACTCTACTGTAGACCATGGCCGTATTCCCCATTTAATACTCTACTTTAGACCAGGGCCCTATTCCCTATATAATACTCTACTGTAGACCAGGGCCTTATTCCCTACATAATACTCTACTGTAGACCAGGGCCCTATTCCATATATAATACTCTGATGTAGACCAGGGCCCTATTCCCTATATAATACTCTACTTTAGACCAGGGCCCTATTCCCTATATAATACTCTACTTTAGACCAGGGCCATATTCCCTATATAATACTCTACTGTAGACCAGGGCCCTATTCCCTATATAATCCTCTACTTTAGACCAGGGCCCTATTCCCTATATAACCATCTACTTTAGACCAGGGCCCTATTCCCTATATGATACTCTACTTTAGACCAGGGCCCTATTCCCTATATAATACTCTACTTTGGACCAGGGCCATATTCCCTATATAATACTCTACTTTGGACCAGGGCCATATTCCCTATATAATACTCTACTTTAGACCAGGGCCCTATTCCCTATATAATACTCTACTTTAGACCAGGGCCCTATTCCCTATATAATACTCTACTTAAGACCAGGGCCCTATTCCCTATATAATACTCTACTGTAGACCAGGGCCCTATTCCCTATATAATCCTCTACTTTAGACCAGGGCCATATTCCCTATATAATACTCTACTGTAGACCAGGATCATATTCCCTATATAATACTCTACTGTAGACCAGGGCGATATTCCCAATATAATACTATACTTTAAACCAGGGCCCTATTCCCTATATAATACTCTACTTTAGACCAGGGCCCTATTCCCTATATAATACTCTACTTTAGACCAGGGCCCTATTCCCTATATAATACTCTACTTTGGACCAGGGCCATATTCCCTATATAATACTCTACTTTGGACCAGGGCCATATTCCCTATATAATACTCTACTTTAGACCAGGGCCCTATTCCCTATATAATACTCTACTTTAGACCAGGGCCCTATTCCCTAAATAATACTCTACTTTAGACCAGGGACCTATTCCATATATAATAGTCTACTGTAGACCAGGGCCCTATTCCCAATATAATCCTCTACTTTAGACCGGGGCCCTATTCCCTATATAATACTCTACTTTAGACCAGGGCCCTATTCCCTATATAATCCTCTACTTTAGACCAGGGTCCTATTCCCTATATAATACTCTACTTTAGACCAGGCCCATGTTCCCTATATAATACTCTACTTTAGACCAGGGCCCTATTCCCTATATAATACTCTACTGTAGACTATGGCTCTATTCCCCATATAATACTCTACTTTAGACCAGGGCCCTATTCCCTATATAATACTCTACTGTAGACTATGGCTCTATTCCCCATATAATACTCTACTTTAGACCAGGGCCCTATTCCCTATATAATACTCTACTGTAGACCAGGGCCTTATTCCCTATATAATACTCTACTGTAGACCAGGGCCCTATTCCCTATATAATACTCTACTTTAGACTAGGGCCCTATTCCCTATGTAATACTCTACTTTAGACCAGGGTGCTATTCCATATATAATAATCTACTTTAGACCAGGGCCCTATTCCCTATATAATACTCTACTGTAGACCATGGCCCTATTCTCCATATAATCCTCTACTTTAGACCAGGGCCCTATTCCCTATATAATACTCTACTTTAGACCAGGGCCCTATTCCCTATATAATACTCTACTTTAGACCAGGGCCCTATTCCCTATTTAATACTCTACTTTAGACCAGGGCCATATTCCCTATATAATACTCTACTGTAGACCATGGCCTTATTCCCTATATAATACTTTACTTTAGACCAGGGCCCTATTCCCTATATAATACTCTACTGTAGACCAGGGCCCTATTCCCTATATAATACTCTACTTTAGCAAGGGCCATATTCCCTATATAAAAGTCTACTTTAGACCAGGGCCCTATTCCCTATATAATACTCTATTTTAGACCAGGGCCCTATTCCCTATATAATACTCTACTTTAGACCAGGGCCCTATTCCCTAAATAATACTCTACTTTAGACCAGGGACCTATTCCATATATAATAGTCTACTGTAGACCAGGGCCCTATTCCCTATATAATACTCTACTTTAGACCGGGGCCCTATCCCTATATAATACTCTACTTTAGACCAGGGCCCTATTCCCTATATAATACTCTAATTTAGACCAGGGCCATATTCCCTATATAATACTATACTTTAGACCAGGGCCCTATTCCCTATATAATAATCTACTGTAGACCAGGGCCTTATTCCCTATATAATACTCTACTGTAGACCAGGGCCCTATTCCATATATAATAATCTACTTTAGACCAGGGCCCTATTCCCTATATAATACTCTACTGTAGACCATGGCCCTATTCCCCATATAATACTCTACTTTAGATCAGGGCCCTATTCCCTATATAATACTCTACTGTAGACCAGGGCCTTATTCCCTATATAATACTCTACTGTAGACCAGGGCCCTATTCCCTATATAATACTCTAATTTAGACTAGGGCCCTATTCCCTATGTAATACTCTTCTTTAGACCAGGGTCCTATTCCATATATAATAATCTACTTTAGACCAGGTTCCTATTCCCTATATAATACTCTACTGTAGACCATGGCCCTATTCTCCATATAATCCTCTACTTTAGACCAGGGCCCTATTCCCTATATAATACTCTACTTTAGACCAGGGCCCTATTCCCTATATAATACTCTACTTTAGACCAGGGCCCTATTCCCTATATAATACTCTACTTTAGACCAGGGCCCTATTCCCTATATAATACTCTACTGTAGACCATGGCCCTATTCCCTATATAATACTTTACTTTAGACCAGGGCCCTATTCCCTATATAATACTCTACTGTAGACCAGGGCCTTATTCCCTATATAATACTCTACTGTAGACCAGGGCCCTATTCCATATATAATACTCTGATGTAGACCAGGGCCCTATTCCCTATAGAATACTCTACTTTAGACCAGGGCCATATTCCCTATATAATACTCTACTGTAGACCAGGGCCCTATTCCCTATATAATCCTCTACTTTAGACCAGGGCCCTATTCCCTATATAACCATCTACTTTAGACCAGGGCCCTATTCCCTATATAATACTCTACTTTAGACCAGGGCCCTATTCCCTATATAATACTCTACTTTGGACCAGGGCCATATTCCCTATATAATACTCTACTTTGGACCAGGGCCATATTCCCTATATAATACTCTACTTTAGACCAGGGCCCTATTCCCTATATAATACTCTACTTTAGACCAGGGCCCTATTCCCTATATAATACTCTACTTAAGACCAGGGCCCTATTCCCTATATAATACTCTACTGTAGACCAGGGCCCTATTCCCTATATAATCCTCTACTTTAGACCAGGGCCATATTCCCTATATAATACTCTACTGTAGACCAGGATCATATTCCCTATATAATACTCTACTGTAGACCAGGGCGATATTCCCAATATAATACTATACTTTAAACCAGGGCCCTATTCCCTATATAATACTCTACTTTAGACCAGGGCCCTATTCCCTATATAATACTCTACTTTAGACCAGGGCCCTATTCCCTATATAATACTCTACTTTGGACCAGGGCCATATTCCCTATATAATACTCTACTTTGGACCAGGGCCATATTCCCTATATAATACTCTACTTTAGACCAGGGCCCTATTCCCTATATAATACTCTACTTTAGACCAGGGCCCTATTCCCTATATAATACTCTACTTAAGACCAGGGCCCTATTCCCTATATAATACTCTAATGTAGACCAGGGCCCTATTCCCTATATAATACTCTACTTTAGACCAGGGCCCTATTCCCTATATAATCCTCTACTTTGGACCAGGGCCCTATTCCCTATATAACCATCTACTTTAGACCAGGGCCATATTCCCTATATAATAATCTACTGTAGACCATGGCCTTATTCCCTATATAATACTTTACTTTAGACCAGGGCCCTATTCCCTATATAATACTCTACTGTAGACCAGGGCCCTATTCCCTATATAATACTCTACTTTAGCAAGGGCCATATTCCCTATATAAAAGTCTACTTTAGACCAGGGCCCTATTCCCTATATAATACTCTATTTTAGACCAGGGCCCTATTCCCTATATAATACTACTTTAGACCAGGGCCCTATTCCCTAAATAATACTCTACTTTAGACCAGGGACCTATTCCATATATAATAGTCTACTGTAGACCAGGGCCCTATTCCCAATATAATCCTCTACTTTAGACCGGGGCCCTATTCCCTATATAATACTCTACTTTAGACCAGGGCCCTATTCCCTATATAATCCTCTACTTTAGACCAGGGTCCTATTCCCTATATAATGCTCTACTTTAGACCAGGGCCATGTTCCCTATATAATACTCTACTGTAGACCAGGGCCCTATTCCCTATATAATACTCTAATTTAGACCAGGGCCATATTCCCTATATAATACTCTACTTTAGACCAGGGCCCTATTCCCTATATAATAATCTACTGTAGACCAGGGCCTTATTCCCTATATAATACTCTACTGTAGACCAGGGCCCTATTCCATATATAATAATCTACTTTAGACCAGGGCCCTATTCCCTATATAATACTCTACTGTAGACCATGGCCCTATTCCCCATATAATACTCTACTTTAGATCAGGGCCCTATTCCCTATATAATACTCTACTGTAGACCAGGGCCTTATTCCCTATATAATACTCTACTGTAGACCAGGGCCCTATTCCCTATATAATACTCTACTTTAGACTAGGGCCCTATTCCCTATGTAATACTCTTCTTTAGACCAGGGTCCTATTCCATATATAATAATCTACTTTAGACCAGGTTCCTATTCCCTATATAATACTCTACTGTAGACCATGGCCCTATTCTCCATATAATCCTCTACTTTAGACCAGGGCCCTATTCCCTATATAATACTCTACTTTAGACCAGGGCCCTATTCCCTATATAATACTCTACTTTAGACCAGGGCCCTATTCCCTATATAATACTCTACTTTAGACCAGGGCCCTATTCCCTATATAATACTCTACTGTAGACCATGGCCCTATTCCCTATATAATACTTTACTTTAGACCAGGGCCCTATTCCCTATATAATACTCTACTGTAGACCAGGGCCTTATTCCCTATATAATACTCTACTGTAGACCAGGGCCCTATTCCATATATAATACTCTGATGTAGACCAGGGCCCTATTCCCTATATAATACTCTACTTTAGACCAGGGCCATATTCCCTATATAATACTCTACTGTAGACCAGGGCCCTATTCCCTATATAATCCTCTACTTTAGACCAGGGCCCTATTCCCTATATAACCATCTACTTTAGACCAGGGCCCTATTCCCTATATAATACTCTACTTTAGACCAGGGCCCTATTCCCTATATAATACTCTACTTTGGACCAGGGCCATATTCCCTATATAATACTCTACTTTAGACCAGGGCCCTATTCCCTATATAATACTCTACTTAAGACCAGGGCCCTATTCCCTATATAATACTCTACTGTAGACCAGGGCCCTATTCTCCATATAATCCTCTACTTTAGACCAGGGCCCTATTCCCTATATAATACTCTACTTTAGACCAGGGCCCTATTCCCTATATAATACTCTACTTTAGACCAGGGCCCTATTCCCTATATAATACTCTACTTAAGACCAGGGCCCTATTCCCTATATAATACTCTACTGTAGACCAGGGCCCTATTCCCTATATAATCCTCTACTTTAGACCAGGGCCATATTCCCTATATAATACTCTACTGTAGACCAGGATCATATTCCCTATATAATACTCTACTGTAGACCAGGGCGATATTCCCAATATAATACTATACTTTAAACCAGGGCCCTATTCCCTATATAATACTCTACTTTAGACCAGGGCCCTATTCCCTATATAATACTCTACTTTAGACCAGGGCCCTATTCCCTATATAATACTCTACTTTGGACCAGGGCCATATTCCCTATATAATACTCTACTTTGGACCAGGGCCATATTCCCTATATAATACTCTACTTTAGACCAGGGCCCTATTCCCTATATAATACTCTACTTTAGACCAGGGCCCTATTCCCTATATAATACTCTACTTAAGACCAGGGCCCTATTCCCTATATAATACTCTACTGTAGACCAGGGCCCTATTCCCTATATAATACTCTACTTTAGACCAGGGCCCTATTCCCTATATAATCCTCTACTTTGGACCAGGGCCCTATTCCCTATATAACCATCTACTTTAGACCAGGGCCCTATTCCCTATATAATACTCTACTTTAGACCAGGGCCCTATTCCCTATATAATACTCTACTTTGGACCAGGGCCATATTCCCTATATAATACTCTACTTTGGACCAGGGCCATATTCCCTATATAATACTCTACTTCAGACCAGGGCCCTATTCCCAATATAATACTCTTTTTTAGACCGGGGCCCTATTTCCTATATAATACTCTACTTTAGACCAGGGCCCTATTCCCTATATAATACTCTACTTTATACCAGGGCCCTATTCCCTATATACTACTCTACTGTAGACCAGGGCCCTATTCCCTATATAATACTCTACTTTAGACCAGGGCCCTATTCCCTATATAATACTCTACTTTAGACCAGGGCCCTATTCCCTATATAATCCTCTACTTTAGACCAGGGTCCTATTCCCTATATAATACTCTACTTTAGACCAGGGCCATGTTCCCTATTAATACTCTACTGTAGACCAGGGCCCTATCCGCTATATAATACTCTACTGTAGACCAGGACCCTATTCCCGATATAATACTGTACTTTAGACCAGGGCCCTATTCCCTATATAATACTCTACTTTAGACGAGGGCCCTATTCCCTATGTAATGCTCTAGTTTAGACCAGGGCCCTATTCCATATATAATAATTAACTTTTGACGAGTGCCCTATTCCCTATATAATACTCTACTGTAGACCATGGCCCTATTCCCCATATAATACTCTACTTTAGACCAGGGCCCTATTCCCTATATTATACTCTACTGTAGACCAGGGCCTTATTCCCTATATAATACTCTACTGTAGACCAGGGCCCTATTCCATATATAATACTCTAATGCAGACCAGGGCCATATTCCCTATATCATACTCTACTATAGACCAGGGCCCTATTCCCTATATAATACTCTACTTTAGACCAGGGCCATATTCCCTATATAATACTCTTCTGTAGACCAGGGCCCTGTTCCCTATATAATCCTCTACTTTAGACCAGGGCCTTATTCCCTATATAATACTCTACTGTAGACCAGGGCCCTATTCCATATATAATCCTCTAATGTAGACCAGGGCCCTATTCCCTATATAATACTCTACTTTAGACCAGGGCCATATTCCCTATATAATACTCTACTGTAGACCAGGGCCCTATTCCATTTATAATCCTCTACTTTAGGTCAGGGCCCTATTCCCTATATAACCCTCTACTTTACACCAGGGCCCTATTCCCTATATAATACTCTACTTTAGACCAGGGCCATATTCCCTATATAATACTCTACTTTGGACCAGGGCCATATTCCCTATATAATACTCTACTTTAGACCAGGGCCCTATTCCCTATATAATCCTCTACTTTAGACCA
Source organism: Salvelinus fontinalis (assembly GCF_029448725.1). Classification (NCBI taxonomy): domain Eukaryota; kingdom Metazoa; phylum Chordata; class Actinopteri; order Salmoniformes; family Salmonidae; genus Salvelinus; species Salvelinus fontinalis. The sequence continues at coordinate 48,747 of NW_026600441.1, read as the reverse complement.
GGGCCCTTTTCCCTATATAATACTCTACTTAAGACCAGGGCCCTATTCCCTATATAATACTCTACTGTAGACCAGGGCCCTATTCCCTATATAATCCTCTACTTTAGACCAGGGCCATATTCCCAATATAATACTCTACTGTAGACCAGGATCCTATTCCCTATATAATACTCTACTGTAGACCAGGGCGATATTCCCAATATAATACTCTACTTTAAACCAGGGCCCTATTCCCTATATAATACTCTACTTTAGACCAGGGCCCTATTCCCTATATAATACTCTACTTAAGACCATGGCCCTATTCCCTATATAATACTCTACTTTAGACCAGGGCCCTATTCCCTATATAATACTCTACTGTAGACCAGAGCCCTATTCCCTATATAATACTCTACTTTAGACCAGGGCCATATTCCCTATATAATACTCTACTGTAGACCATGGCCTTATTCCCTATATAATACTTTACTTTAGACCAGGGCCCTATTCCCTATATAATACTCTACTGTAGACCAGGGCCCTATTCCCTATATAATACTCTACTTTAGCAAGGGCCATATTCCCTATATAAAAGTCTACTTTAGACCAGGGCCCTATTCCCTATATAATACTCTACTTTAGACCAGGGCCCTATTCCCTATATAATACTCTACTTTAGACCAGGGCCCTATTCCCTAAATAATACTCTACTTTAGAACAGGGACCTATTCCATATATAATAGTCTACTGTAGACCAGGGCCCTATTCCCATTATAATCCTCTACTTTAGACCGGGGCCCTATTCCCTATATAATACTCTACTTTAGACCAGGGCCCTATTCCCTATATAATCCTCTACTTTAGACCAGGGTCCTATTCCCTATATAATACTCTACTTTAGACCAGGGCCATGTTCCCTATATAATACTCTACTGTAGACCAGGGCCCTATCCGCTATATAATACTCTACTGTAGACCAGGACCCTATTCCCTATATAATACTCTACTGTAGAACAGGGCTCTATTCCCTATACAATCCTCTACTTTAGACCAGGGCCCTATTCCCTATATAACCATCTACTTTAGACCAGGGACCTATTCCCTATATAATACTCTACTTTAGACCAGGGCCCTATTCCCTATATAATACTCTACTTTGGACCAGGGCCATATTCCCTATATAATACTCTACTTTGGACCAGGGCCATATTCCCTACATAATACTCTACTTCAGACCAGGGCCCTATTCCCAATATAATACTCTACTTTAGACCGGGGCCCTATTCCCTATATAATACTCTACTTTAGACCAGGGCCCTATTCCCTATATAATACTCTACTTTATACCAGGGCCCTATTCCCTATATACTACTCTACTGTAGACCAGGGCCCTATTCCCTATATATTACTCTACTTTAGACCAGGGCCCTATTCCCTATATAATACTCTACTTTAGACCAGGGCCCTATTCCCTATATAATCCTCTACTTTAGACCAGGGTCCTATTCCCTATATAATACTCTACTTTAGACCAGGGCCATGTTCCCTATTAATACTCTACTGTAGACCAGGGCCCTATCCGCTATATAATACTCTACTGTAGACCAGGACCCTATTCCCGATATAATACTGTACTTTAGACCAGGGCCCTATTCCCTATATAATACTCTACTTTAGACGAGGGCCCTATTCCCTATGTAATGCTCTAGTTTAGACCAGGGCCCTATTCCATATATAATAATTAACTTTTGACGAGTGCCCTATTCCCTATATAATACTCTACTGTAGACCATGGCCCTATTCCCCATATAATACTCTACTTTAGACCAGGGTCCTATTCCCTATATAATACTCTACTTTAGACCAGGGCCATGTTCCCTATTAATACTCTACTGTAGACCAGGGCCCTATCCGCTATATAATACTCTACTGTAGACCAGGACCCTATTCCCGATATAATACTGTACTTTAGACCAGGGCCCTATTCCCTATATAATACTCTACTTTAGACGAGGGCCCTATTCCCTATGTAATGCTCTAGTTTAGACCAGGGCCCTATTCCATATATAATAATTAACTTTTGACGAGTGCCCTATTCCCTATATAATACTCTACTGTAGACCATGGCCCTATTCCCCATATAATACTCTACTTTAGACCAGGGCCCTATTCCCTATATTATACTCTACTGTAGACCAGGGCCTTATTCCCTATATAATACTCTACTGTAGACCAGGGCCCAATTCCATATATAATACTCTAATGTAGACCAGGGCCATATTCCCTATATCATACTCTACTATAGACCAGGGCCCTATTCCCTATATAATACTCTACTTTAGACCAGGGCCATATTCCCTATATAATACTCTTCTGTAGACCAGGGCCCTGTTCCCTGTATAATCCTCTACTTTAGACCAGGGCCTTATTCCCTATATAATACTCTACTGTAGACCAGGGCCCTATTCCATATATAATCCTCTAATGTAGACCAGGGCCCTATTCCCTATATAATACTCTACTTTAGACCAGGGCCATATTCCCTATATAATACTCTACTGTAGACCAGGGCCCTATTCCATATATAATCCTCTACTTTAGGTCAGGGCCCTATTCCCTATATAACCCTCTACTTTACACCAGGGCCCTATTCCCTATATAATACTCTACTTTAGACCAGGGCCATATTCCCTATATAATACTCTACTTTGGACCAGGGCCATATTCCCTATATCATACTCTACTATAGACCAGGGCCCTATTCCCTATATAATACTCTACTTTAGACCAGGGCCATATTCCCTATATAATACTCTTCTGTAGACCAGGGCCCTGTTCCCTATATAATCCTCTACTTTAGACCAGGGCCTTATTCCCTATATAATACTCTACTGTAGACCAGGGCCCTATTCCATATATAATCCTCTAATGTAGACCAGGGCCCTTTTCCCTATATAATACTCTACTTAAGACCAGGGCCCTATTCCCTATATAATACTCTACTGTAGACCATGGCCCTATTCCCTATATAATACTTTACTTTAGACCAGGGCCCTATTCCCTATATAATACTCTACTGTAGACCAGGGCCTTATTCCCTATATAATACTCTACTGTAGACCAGGGCCCTATTCCATATATAATACTCTGATGTAGACCAGGGCCCTATTCCCTATATAATACTCTACTTTAGACCAGGGCCATATTCCCTATATAATACTCTACTGTAGACCAGGGCCCTATTCCCTATATAATCCTCTACTTTAGACCAGGGCCCTATTCCCTATATAACCATCTACTTTAGACCAGGGCCCTATTCCCTATATAATACTCTACTTTAGACCAGGGCCCTATTCCCTATATAATACTCTACTTTGGACCAGGGCCATATTCCCTATATAATACTCTACTTTGGACCAGGGCCATATTCCCTATATAATACTCTACTTTAGACCAGGGCCCTATTCCCTATATAATACTCTACTTTAGACCAGGGCCCTATTCCCTATATAATACTCTACTTAAGACCAGGGCCCTATTCCCTATATAATACTCTACTGTAGACCAGGGCCCTATTCCCTATATAATCCTCTACTTTAGACCAGGGCCATATTCCCTATATAATACTCTACTGTAGACCAGGATCATATTCCCTATATAATACTCTACTGTAGACCAGGGCGATATTCCCAATATAATACTATACTTTAAACCAGGGCCCTATTCCCTATATAATACTCTACTTTAGACCAGGGCCCTATTCCCTATATAATACTCTACTTTAGACCAGGGCCCTATTCCCTATATAATACTCTACTTTGGACCAGGGCCATATTCCCTATATAATACTCTACTTTGGACCAGGGCCATATTCCCTATATAATACTCTACTTTAGACCAGGGCCCTATTCCCTATATAATACTCTACTTTAGACCAGGGCCCTATTCCCTATATAATACTCTACTTAAGACCAGGGCCCTATTCCCTATATAATACTCTACTGTAGACCAGGGCCCTATTCCCTATATAATACTCTACTTTAGACCAGGGCCCTATTCCCTATATAATCCTCTACTTTGGACCAGGGCCCTATTCCCTATATAACCATCTACTTTAGACCAGGGCCCTATTCCCTATATAATACTCTACTTTAGACCAGGGCCCTATTCCCTATATAATACTCTACTTTGGACCAGGGCCATATTCCCTATATAATACTCTAATTTGGACCAGGGCCCTATTCCCTATATAATACTCTACTTTATACCAGGGCCCTATTCCCTATATACTACTCTACTGTAGACCAGGGCCCTATTCCCTATATAATACTCTACTTTAGACCAGGGCCCTATTCCCTATATAATACTCTACTTTAGACCAGGGCCCTATTCCCTATATAATCCTCTACTTTAGACCAGGGTCCTATTCCCTATATAATACTCTACTTTAGACCAGGGCCATGTTCCCTATTAATACTCTACTGTAGACCAGGGCCCTATCCGCTATATAATACTCTACTGTAGACCAGGACCCTATTCCCGATATAATACTGTACTTTAGACCAGGGCCCTATTCCCTATATAATACTCTACTTTAGACGAGGGCCCTATTCCCTATGTAATGCTCTAGTTTAGACCAGGGCCCTATTCCATATATAATAATTAACTTTTGACGAGTGCCCTATTCCCTATATAATACTCTACTGTAGACCATGGCCCTATTCCCCATATAATACTCTACTTTAGACCAGGGCCCTATTCCCTATATTATACTCTACTGTAGACCAGGGCCTTATTCCCTATATAATACTCTACTGTAGACCAGGGCCCTATTCCATATATAATACTCTAATGCAGACCAGGGCCATATTCCCTATATCATACTCTACTATAGACCAGGGCCCTATTCCCTATATAATACTCTACTTTAGACCAGGGCCATATTCCCTATATAATACTCTTCTGTAGACCAGGGCCCTGTTCCCTATATAATCCTCTACTTTAGACCAGGGCCTTATTCCCTATATAATACTCTACTGTAGACCAGGGCCCTATTCCATATATAATCCTCTAATGTAGACCAGGGCCCTATTCCCTATATAATACTCTACTTTAGACCAGGGCCATATTCCCTATATAATACTCTACTGTAGACCAGGGCCCTATTCCATATATAATCCTCTACTTTAGGTCAGGGCCCTATTCCCTATATAACCCTCTACTTTACACCAGGGCCCTATTCCCTATATAATACTCTACTTTAGACCAGGGCCATATTCCCTATATAATACTCTACTTTGGACCAGGGCCATATTCCCTATATAATACTCTACTTTAGACCAGGGCCCTATTCCCTATATAATCCTCTACTTTAGACCAGGGCCCTTTTCCCTATATAATACTCTACTTAAGACCAGGGCCCTATTCCCTATATAATACTCTACTGTAGACCAGGGCCCTATTCCCTATATAATCCTCTACTTTAGACCAGGGCCATATTCCCAATATAATACTCTACTGTAGACCAGGATCCTATTCCCTATATAATACTGTACTTTAGACCAGGGCCCTATTCCCTATATAATACTCTACTTTAGACGAGGGCCCTATTCCCTATGTAATGCTCTAGTTTAGACCAGGGCCCTATTCCATATATAATAATTAACTTTTGACGAGTGCCCTATTCCCTATATAATACTCTACTGTAGACCATGGCCCTATTCCCCATATAATACTCTACTTTAGACCAGGGCCCTATTCCCTATATTATACTCTACTGTAGACCAGGGCCTTATTCCCTATATAATACTCTACTGTAGACCAGGGCCCTATTCCATATATAATACTCTAATGCAGACCAGGGCCATATTCCCTATATCATACTCTACTATAGACCAGGGCCCTATTCCCTATATAATACTCTACTTTAGACCAGGGCCATATTCCCTATATAATACTCTTCTGTAGACCAGGGCCCTGTTCCCTATATAATCCTCTACTTTAGACCAGGGCCTTATTCCCTATATAATACTCTACTGTAGACCAGGGCCCTATTCCATATATAATCCTCTAATGTAGACCAGGGCCCTATTCCCTATATAATACTCTACTTTAGACCAGGGCCATATTCCCTATATAATACTCTACTGTAGACCAGGGCCCTATTCCATATATAATCCTCTACTTTAGGTCAGGGCCCTATTCCCTATATAACCCTCTACTTTACACCAGGGCCCTATTCCCTATATAATACTCTACTTTAGACCAGGGCCATATTCCCTATATAATACTCTACTTTGGACCAGGGCCATATTCCCTATATAATACTCTACTTTGGACCAGGGCCCTATTCCCTATATAATCCTCTACTTTAGACCAGGGCCCTTTTCCCTATATAATACTCTACTTAAGACCAGGGCCCTATTCCCTATATAATACTCTACTGTAGACCAGGGCCCTATTCCCTATATAATCCTCTACTTTAGACCAGGGCCATATTCCCAATATAATACTCTACTGTAGACCAGGATCCTATTCCCTATATAATACTCTACTCTAGACCAGGGCGATATTCCCAATATAATACTCTACTTTAAACCAGGGCCCTATTCCCTATATAATACTCTACTTTAGACCAGGGCCCTATTCCCTATATAATACTCTACTTAAGACCATGGCCCTATTCCCTATATAATACTCTACTTTAGACCAGGGCCCTATTCCCTATATAATACTCTACTGTAGACCAGGGCCCTATTCCCTATATAATACTCTACTTTAGACCAGGGCCATATTCCCTATATAATACTCTACTGTAGACCATGGCCTTATTCCCTATATAATACTTTACTTTAGACCAGGGCCCTATTCCCTATATAATACTCTACTGTAGACCAGGGCCCTATTCCCTATATAATACTCTACTTTAGCAAGGGCCATATTCCCTATATAAAAGTCTACTTTAGACCAGGGCCCTATTCCCTATATAATACTCTACTTTAGACCAGGGCCCTATTCCCTATATAATACTCTACTTTAGACCAGGGCCCTATTCCCTAAATAATACTCTACTTTAGAACAGGGACCTATTCCATATATAATAGTCTACTGTAGACCAGGGCCCTATTCCCATTATAATCCTCTACTTTAGACCGGGGCCCTATTCCCTATATAATACTCTACTTTAGACCAGGGCCCTATTCCCTATATAATCCTCTACTTTAGACCAGGGTCCTATTCCCTATATAATACTCTACTTTAGACCAGGGCCATGTTCCCTATATAATACTCTACTGTAGACCAGGGCCCTATCCGCTATATAATACTCTACTGTAGACCAGGACCCTATTCCCTATATAATACTCTACTGTAGAACAGGGCTCTATTCCCTATACAATCCTCTACTTTAGACCAGGGCCCTATTCCCTATATAACCATCTACTTTAGACCAGGGACCTATTCCCTATATAATACTCTACTTTAGACCAGGGCCCTATTCCCTATATAATACTCTACTTTGGACCAGGGCCATATTCCCTATATAATACTCTACTTTGGACCAGGGCCATATTCCCTATATAATACTCTACTTCAGACCAGGGCCCTATTCCCAATATAATACTCTACTTTAGACCGGGGCCCTATTCCCTATATAATACTCTACTTTATACCAGGGCCCTATTCCCTATATACTACTCTACTGTAGACCAGGGCCCTATTCCCTATATATTACTCTACTTTAGACCAGGGCCCTATTCCCTATATAATACTCTACTTTAGACCAGGGCCCTATTCCCTATATAATCCTCTACTTTAGACCAGGGTCCTATTCCCTATATAATACTCTACTTTAGACCAGGGCCATGTTCCCTATTAATACTCTACTGTAGACCAGGGCCCTATCCGCTATATAATACTCTACTGTAGACCAGGACCCTATTCCCGATATAATACTGTACTTTAGACCAGGGCCCTATTCCCTATATAATACTCTACTTTAGACGAGGGCCCTATTCCCTATGTAATGCTCTAGTTTAGACCAGGGCCCTATTCCATATATAATAATTAACTTTTGACGAGTGCCCTATTCCCTATATAATACTCTACTGTAGACCATGGCCCTATTCCCCATATAATACTCTACTTTAGACCAGGGTCCTATTCCCTATATAATACTCTACTTTAGACCAGGGCCATGTTCCCTATTAATACTCTACTGTAGACCAGGGCCCTATCCGCTATATAATACTCTACTGTAGACCAGGACCCTATTCCCGATATAATACTGTACTTTAGACCAGGGCCCTATTCCCTATATAATACTCTACTTTAGACGAGGGCCCTATTCCCTATGTAATGCTCTAGTTTAGACCAGGGCCCTATTCCATATATAATAATTAACTTTTGACGAGTGCCCTATTCCCTATATAATACTCTACTGTAGACCATGGCCCTATTCCCCATATAATACTCTACTTTAGACCAGGGCCCTATTCCCTATATTATACTCTACTGTAGACCAGGGCCTTATTCCCTATATAATACTCTACTGTAGACCAGGGCCCAATTCCATATATAATACTCTAATGTAGACCAGGGCCATATTCCCTATATCATACTCTACTATAGACCAGGGCCCTATTCCCTATATAATACTCTACTTTAGACCAGGGCCATATTCCCTATATAATACTCTTCTGTAGACCAGGGCCCTGTTCCCTATATAATCCTCTACTTTAGACCAGGGCCTTATTCCCTATATAATACTCTACTGTAGACCAGGGCCCTATTCCATATATAATCCTCTAATGTAGACCAGGGCCCTATTCCCTATATAATACTCTACTTTAGACCAGGGCCATATTCCCTATATAATACTCTACTGTAGACCAGGGCCCTATTCCATATATAATCCTCTACTTTAGGTCAGGGCCCTATTCCCTATATAACCCTCTACTTTACACCAGGGCCCTATTCCCTATATAATACTCTACTTTAGACCAGGGCCATATTCCCTATATAATACTCTACTTTGGACCAGGGCCATATTCCCTATATCATACTCTACTATAGACCAGGGCCCTATTCCCTATATAATACTCTACTTTAGACCAGGGCCATATTCCCTATATAATACTCTTCTGTAGACCAGGGCCCTGTTCCCTATATAATCCTCTACTTTAGACCAGGGCCTTATTCCCTATATAATACTCTACTGTAGACCAGGGCCCTATTCCATATATAATCCTCTAATGTAGACCAGGGCCCTTTTCCCTATATAATACTCTACTTAAGACCAGGGCCCTATTCCCTATATAATACTCTACTGTAGACCAGGGCCCTATTCCCTATATAATCCTCTACTTTAGACCAGGGCCATATTCCCAATGTAATACTCTACTGTAGACCAGGATCCTATTCCCTATATAATACTCTACTGTAGACCAGGGCGATATTCCCAATATAATACTCTACTTTAAACCAGGGCCCTATTCCCTATATAATACTCTACTTTAGACCAGGGCCCTATTCCCTATATAATACTCTACTTAAGACCATGGCCCTATTCCCTATATAATACTCTACTTTAGACCAGGGCCCTATTCCCTATATAATACTCTACTGTAGACCAGGGCCCTATTCCCTATATAATACTCTACTTTAGACCAGGGCCCTATTCCCTATATAATACTCTACTGTAGACCATGGCCTTATTCCCTATATAATACTTTACTTTAGACCAGGGCCCTATTCCCTATATAATACTCTACTGTAGACCAGGGCCCTATTCCCTATATAATACTCTACTTTAGCAAGGGCCATATTCCCTATATAAAAGTCTACTTTAGACCAGGGCCCTATTCCCTATATAATACTCTACTTTAGACCAGGGCCCTATTCCCTATATAATACTCTACTTTAGACCAGGGCCCTATTCCCTAAATAATACTCTACTTTAGAACAGGGACCTATTCCATATATAATAGTCTACTGTAGACCAGGGCCCTATTCCCATTATAATCCTCTACTTTAGACCGGGGCCCTATTCCCTATATAATACTCTACTTTAGACCAGGGCCCTATTCCCTATATAATCCTCTACTTTAGACCAGGGTCCTATTCCCTATATAATACTCTACTTTAGACCAGGGCCATGTTCCCTATATAATACTCTACTGTAGACCAGGGCCCTATCCGCTATATAATACTCTACTGTAGACCAGGACCCTATTCCCTATATAATACTGTACTTTAGACCAGGGCCCTATTCCCTATATAATACTCTACTTTAGACGAGGGCCCTATTCCCTATGTAATACTCTACTGTAGAACAGGGCCCTATTCCATATATAATTCTCTACTTTAGACCAGGGCCCTATTCCCTATATAATACTCTACTGTAGACCATGGCTCTATTCCCCATATAATACTCTACTTTAGACCAGGGCCCTATTCCCTATATAATACTCTACTGTAGACCAGGGCCTTATTCCCTATATAATACTCTACTGTAGACCAGGATCATATTCCCTATATAATACTCTACTGTAGACCAGGGCGATATTCCCAATATAATACTATACTTTAAACCAGGGCCCTATTCCCTATATAATACTCTACTGTAGACCAGGGCCCTATTCCCTATATAATACTCTACTTTAGCAAGGGCCATATTCCCTATATAAAAGTCTACTTTAGACCAGGGCCCTATTCCCTATATAATACTCTATTTTAGACCAGGGCCCTATTCCCTATATAATACTCTACTTTAGACCAGGGCCCTATTCCCTAAATAATACTCTACTTTAGACCAGGGACCTATTCCATATATAATAGTCTACTGTAGACCAGGGCCCTATTCCCAATATAATCCTCTACTTTAGACCGGGGCCCTATTCCCTATATAATACTCTACTTTAGACCAGGGCCCTATTCCCTATATAATCCTCTACTTTAGACCAGGGTCCTATTCCCTATATAATGCTCTACTTTAGACCAGGGCCATGTTCCCTATATAATACTCTACTGTAGACCAGGGCCCTATTCCCTATATAATACTCTAATTTAGACCAGGGCCATATTCCCTATATAATACTATACTTTAGACCAGGGCCCTATTCCCTATATAATAATCTACTGTAGACCAGGGCCTTATTCCCTATATAATACTCTACTGTAGACCAGGGCCCTATTCCATATATAATAATCTACTTTAGACCAGGGCCCTATTCCCTATATAATACTCTACTGTAGACCATGGCCCTATTCCCCATATAATACTCTACTTTAGATCAGGGCCCTATTCCCTATATAATACTCTACTGTAGACCAGGGCCTTATTCCCTATATAATACTCTACTGTAGACCAGGGCCCTATTCCCTATATAATACTCTACTTTAGACTAGGGCCCTATTCCCTATGTAATACTCTTCTTTAGACCAGGGTCCTATTCCATATATAATAATCTACTTTAGACCAGGTTCCTATGCCCTATATAATACTCTACTGTAGACCATGGCCCTATTCTCCATATAATCCTCTACTTTAGACCAGGGCCCTATTCCCTATATAATACTCTACTTTAGACCAGGGCCCTATTCCCTATATAATACTCTACTTTAGACCAGGGCCCTATTCCCTATATAATACTCTACTTTAGACCAGGGCCCTATTCCCTATATAATACTCTACTGTAGACCATGGCCCTATTCCCTATATAATACTTTACTTTAGACCAGGGCCCTATTCCCTATATAATACTCTACTGTAGACCAGGGCCTTATTCCCTATATAATACTCTACTGTAGACCAGGGCCCTATTCCATATATAATACTCTGATGTAGACCAGGGCCCTATTCCCTATATAATACTCTACTTTAGACCAGGGCCATATTCCCTATATAATACTCTACTGTAGACCAGGGCCCTATTCCCTATATAATCCTCTACTTTAGACCAGGGCCCTATTCCCTATATAACCATCTACTTTAGACCAGGGCCCTATTCCCTATATAATACTCTACTTTAGACCAGGGCCCTATTCCCTATATAATACTCTACTTTGGACCAGGGCCATATTCCCTATATAATACTCTACTTTGGACCAGGGCCATATTCCCTATATAATACTCTACTTTAGACCAGGGCCCTATTCCCTATATAATACTCTACTTTAGACCAGGGCCCTATTCCCTATATAATACTCTACTTAAGACCAGGGCCCTATTCCCTATATAATACTCTACTGTAGACCAGGGCCCTATTCCCTATATAATCCTCTACTTTAGACCAGGGCCATATTCCCTATATAATACTCTACTGTAGACCAGGATCATATTCCCTATATAATACTCTACTGTAGACCAGGGCGATATTCCCAATATAATACTCTACTTTAGACCAGGGCCATGTTCCCTATTAATACTCTACTGTAGACCAGGGCCCTATCCGCTATATAATACTCTACTGTAGACCAGGACCCTATTCCCGATATAATACTGTACTTTAGACCAGGGCCCTATTCCCTATATAATACTCTACTTTAGACGAGGGCCCTATTCCCTATGTAATGCTCTAGTTTAGACCAGGGCCCTATTCCATATATAATAATTAACTTTTGACGAGTGCCCTATTCCCTATATAATACTCTACTGTAGACCATGGCCCTATTCCCCATATAATACTCTACTTTAGACCAGGGTCCTATTCCCTATATAATACTCTACTTTAGACCAGGGCCATGTTCCCTATTAATACTCTACTGTAGACCAGGGCCCTATCCGCTATATAATACTCTACTGTAGACCAGGACCCTATTCCCGATATAATACTGTACTTTAGACCAGGGCCCTATTCCCTATATAATACTCTACTTTAGACGAGGGCCCTATTCCCTATGTAATGCTCTAGTTTAGACCAGGGCCCTATTCCATATATAATAATCTACTTTTGACGAGTGCCCTATTCCCTATATAATACTCTACTGTAGACCATGGCCCTATTCCCCATATAATACTCTACTTTAGACCAGGGCCCTATTCCCTATATTATACTCTACTGTAGACCAGGGCCTTATTCCCTATATAATACTCTACTGTAGACCAGGGCCCAATTCCATATATAATACTCTAATATAGACCAGGGCCATATTCCCTATATCATACTCTACTATAGACCAGGGCCCTATTCCCTATATAATACTCTACTTTAGACCAGGGCCATATTCCCTATATAATACTCTTCTGTAGACCAGGGCCCTGTTCCCTATATAATCCTCTACTTTAGACCAGGGCCTTATTCCCTATATAATACTCTACTGTAGACCAGGGCCCTATTCCATATATAATCCTCTAATGTAGACCAGGGCCCTATTCCCTATATAATACTCTACTTTAGACCAGGGCCATATTCCCTATATAATACTCTACTGTAGACCAGGGCCCTATTCCATATATAATCCTCTACTTTAGGTCAGGGCCCTATTCCCTATATAACCCTCTACTTTACACCAGGGCCCTATTCCCTATATAATACTCTACTTTAGACCAGGGCCATATTCCCTATATAATACTCTACTTTGGACCAGGGCCATATTCCCTATATCATACTCTACTATAGACCAGGGCCCTATTCCCTATATAATACTCTACTTTAGACCAGGGCCATATTCCCTATATAATACTCTTCTGTAGACCAGGGCCCTGTTCCCTATATAATCCTCTACTTTAGACCAGGGCCTTATTCCCTATATAATACTCTACTGTAGACCAGGGCCCTATTCCATATATAATCCTCTAATGTAGACCAGGGCCCTATTCCCTATATAATACTCTACTTTGGACCAGGGCCATATTCCCTATATAATACTCTACTTTGGACCAGGGCCATATTCCCTATATAATACTCTACTTCAGACCAGGGCCCTATTCCCAATATAATACTCTTTTTTAGACCGGGGCCCTATTCCCTATATAATACTCTACTTTAGACCAGGGCCCTATTCCCTATATAATACTCTACTTTATACCAGGGCCCTATTCCCTATATACTACTCTACTGTAGACCAGGGCCCTATTCCCTATATAATACTCTACTTTAGACCAGGGCCCTATTCCCTATATAATCCTCTACTTTAGACCAGGGTCCTATTCCCTATATAATACTCTACTTTAGACCAGGGCCATGTTCCCTATTAATACTCTACTGTAGACCAGGGCCCTATCCGCTATATAATACTCTACTGTAGACCAGGACCCTATTCCCGATATAATACTGTACTTTAGACCAGGGCCCTATTCCCTATATAATACTCTACTTTAGACGAGGGCCCTATTCCCTATGTAATGCTCTAGTTTAGACCAGGGCCCTATTCCATATATAATAATTAACTTTTGACGAGTGCCCTATTCCCTATATAATACTCTACTGTAGACCATGGCCCTATTCCCCATATAATACTCTACTTTAGACCAGGGCCCTATTCCCTATATTATACTCTACTGTAGACCAGGGCCTTATTCCCTATATAATACTCTACTGTAGACCAGGGCCCTATTCCATATATAATACTCTAATGCAGACCAGGGCCATATTCCCTATATCATACTCTACTATAGACCAGGGCCCTATTCCCTATATAATACTCTACTTTAGACCAGGGCCATATTCCCTATATAATACTCTTCTGTAGACCAGGGCCCTGTTCCCTATATAATCCTCTACTTTAGACCAGGGCCTTATTCCCTATATAATACTCTACTGTAGACCAGGGCCCTATTCCATATATAATCCTCTAATGTAGACCAGGGCCCTATTCCCTATATAATACTCTACTTTAGACCAGGGCCCTATTCCCTATATAATACTCTACTGTAGACCAGGGCCCTATTCCCTATATAATCCTCTACTTTAGACCAGGGCCATATTCCCAATGTAATACTCTACTGTAGACCAGGATCCTATTCCCTATATAATACTCTACTGTAGACCAGGGCGATATTCCCAATATAATACTCTACTTTAAACCAGGGCCCTATTCCCTATATAATACTCTACTTTAGACCAGGGCCCTATTCCCTATATAATACTCTACTTAAGACCATGGCCCTATTCCCTATATAATACTCTACTTTAGACCAGGGCCCTATTCCCTATATAATACTCTACTGTAGACCAGGGCCCTATTCCCTATATAATACTCTACTTTAGACCAGGGCCATATTCCCTATATAATACTCTACTGTAGACCATGGCCTTATTCCCTATATAATACTTTACTTTAGACCAGGGCCCTATTCCCTATATAATACTCTACTGTAGACCAGGGCCCTATTCCCTATATAATACTCTACTTTAGCAAGGGCCATATTCCCTATATAAAAGTCTACTTTAGACCAGGGCCCTATTCCCTATATAATACTCTACTTTAGACCAGGGCCCTATTCCCTATATAATACTCTACTTTAGACCAGGGCCCTATTCCCTAAATAATACTCTACTTTAGAACAGGGACCTATTCCATATATAATAGTCTACTGTAGACCAGGGCCCTATTCCCATTATAATCCTCTACTTTAGACCGGGGCCCTATTCCCTATATAATACTCTACTTTAGACCAGGGCCCTATTCCCTATATAATCCTCTACTTTAGACCAGGGTCCTATTCCCTATATAATACTCTACTTTAGACCAGGGCCATGTTCCCTATATAATACTCTACTGTAGACCAGGGCCCTATCCGCTATATAATACTCTACTGTAGACCAGGACCCTATTCCCTATATAATACTGTACTTTAGACCAGGGCCCTATTCCCTATATAATACTCTACTTTAGACGAGGGCCCTATTCCCTATGTAATACTCTACTGTAGAACAGGGCCCTATTCCATATGTAATTCTCTACTTTAGACCAGGGCCCTATTCCCTATATAATACTCTACTGTAGACCATGGCTCTATTCCCCATATAATACTCTACTTTAGACCAGGGCCCTATTCCCTATATAATACTCTACTGTAGACCAGGGCCTTATTCCCTATATAATACTCTACTGTAGACCAGGATCATATTCCCTATATAATACTCTACTGTAGACCAGGGCGATATTCCCAATATAATACTATACTTTAAACCAGGGCCCTATTCCCTATATAATACTCTACTGTAGACCAGGGCCCTATTCCCTATATAATACTCTACTTTAGCAAGGGCCATATTCCCTATATAAAAGTCTACTTTAGACCAGGGCCCTATTCCCTATATAATACTCTATTTTAGACCAGGGCCCTATTCCCTATATAATACTCTACTTTAGACCAGGGCCCTATTCCCTAAATAATACTCTACTTTAGACCAGGGACCTATTCCATATATAATAGTCTACTGTAGACCAGGGCCCTATTCCCAATATAATCCTCTACTTTAGACCGGGGCCCTATTCCCTATATAATACTCTACTTTAGACCAGGGCCCTATTCCCTATATAATCCTCTACTTTAGACCAGGGTCCTATTCCCTATATAATGCTCTACTTTAGACCAGGGCCATGTTCCCTATATAATACTCTACTGTAGACCAGGGCCCTATTCCCTATATAATACTCTAATTTAGACCAGGGCCATATTCCCTATATAATACTATACTTTAGACCAGGGCCCTATTCCCTATATAATAATCTACTGTAGACCAGGGCCTTATTCCCTATATAATACTCTACTGTAGACCAGGGCCCTATTCCATATATAATAATCTACTTTAGACCAGGGCCCTATTCCCTATATAATACTCTACTGTAGACCATGGCCCTATTCCCCATATAATACTCTACTTTAGATCAGGGCCCTATTCCCTATATAATACTCTACTGTAGACCAGGGCCTTATTCCCTATATAATACTCTACTGTAGACCAGGGCCCTATTCCCTATATAATACTCTACTTTAGACTAGGGCCCTATTCCCTATGTAATACTCTTCTTTAGACCAGGGTCCTATTCCATATATAATAATCTACTTTAGACCAGGTTCCTATGCCCTATATAATACTCTACTGTAGACCATGGCCCTATTCTCCATATAATCCTCTACTTTAGACCAGGGCCCTATTCCCTATATAATACTCTACTTTAGACCAGGGCCCTATTCCCTATATAATACTCTACTTTAGACCAGGGCCCTATTCCCTATATAATACTCTACTTTAGACCAGGGCCCTATTCCCTATATAATACTCTACTGTAGACCATGGCCCTATTCCCTATATAATACTTTACTTTAGACCAGGGCCCTATTCCCTATATAATACTCTACTGTAGACCAGGGCCTTATTCCCTATATAATACTCTACTGTAGACCAGGGCCCTATTCCATATATAATACTCTGATGTAGACCAGGGCCCTATTCCCTATATAATACTCTACTTTAGACCAGGGCCATATTCCCTATATAATACTCTACTGTAGACCAGGGCCCTATTCCCTATATAATCCTCTACTTTAGACCAGGGCCCTATTCCCTATATAACCATCTACTTTAGACCAGGGCCCTATTCCCTATATAATACTCTACTTTAGACCAGGGCCCTATTCCCTATATAATACTCTACTTTGGACCAGGGCCATATTCCCTATATAATACTCTACTTTGGACCAGGGCCATATTCCCTATATAATACTCTACTTTAGACCAGGGCCCTATTCCCTATATAATACTCTACTTTAGACCAGGGCCCTATTCCCTATATAATACTCTACTTAAGACCAGGGCCCTATTCCCTATATAATACTCTACTGTAGACCAGGGCCCTATTCCCTATATAATACTCTACTTTAGACCAGGGCCCTATTCCCTATATAATCCTCTACTTTGGACCAGGGCCCTATTCCCTATATAACCATCTACTTTAGACCAGGGCCCTATTCCCTATATAATACTCTACTTTAGACCAGGGCCCTATTCCCTATATAATACTCTACTTTGGACCAGGGCCATATTCCCTATATAATACTCTACTTTGGACCAGGGCCATATTCCCTATATAATACTCTACTTCAGACCAGGGCCCTATTCCCAATATAATACTCTTTTTTAGACCGGGGCCCTATTCCCTATATAATACTCTACTTTAGACCAGGGCCCTATTCCCTATATAATACTCTACTTTATACCAGGGCCCTATTCCCTATATACTACTCTACTGTAGACCAGGGCCCTATTCCCTATATAATACTCTACTTTAGACCAGGGCCCTATTCCCTATATAATACTCTACTTTAGACCAGGGCCCTATTCCCTATATAATCCTCTACTTTAGACCAGGGTCCTATTCCCTATATAATACTCTACTTTAGACCAGGGCCATGTTCCCTATTAATACTCTACTGTAGACCAGGGCCCTATCCGCTATATAATACTCTACTGTAGACCAGGACCCTATTCCCGATATAATACTGTACTTTAGACCAGGGCCCTATTCCCTATATAATACTCTACTTTAGACGAGGGCCCTATTCCCTATGTAATGCTCTAGTTTAGACCAGGGCCCTATTCCATATATAATAATTAACTTTTGACGAGTGCCCTATTCCCTATATAATACTCTACTGTAGACCATGGCCCTATTCCCCATATAATACTCTACTTTAGACCAGGGCCCTATTCCCTATATTATACTCTACTGTAGACCAGGGCCTTATTCCCTATATAATACTCTACTGTAGACCAGGGCCCTATTCCATATATAATACTCTAATGTAGACCAGGGCCATATTCCCTATATCATACTCTACTATAGACCAGGGCCCTATTCCCTATATAATACTCTACTTTAGACCAGGGCCATATTCCCTATATAATACTCTTCTGTAGACCAGGGCCCTGTTCCCTATATAATCCTCTACTTTAGACCAGGGCCTTATTCCCTATATAATACTCTACTGTAGACCAGGGCCCTATTCCATATATAATCCTCTAATGTAGACCAGGGCCCTATTCCCTATATAATACTCTACTTTAGACCAGGGCCATATTCCCTATATAATACTCTACTGTAGACCAGGGCCCTATTCCATATATAATCCTCTACTTTAGGTCAGGGCCCTATTCCCTATATAACCCTCTACTTTACACCAGGGCCCTATTCCCTATATAATACTCTACTTTAGACCAGGGCCATATTCCCTATATAATACTCTACTTTGGACCAGGGCCATATTCCCTATATAATACTCTACTTTAGACCAGGGCCTTATTCCCTATATAATCCTCTACTTTAGACCAGGGCCCTTTTCCCTATATAATACTCTACTTAAGACCAGGGCCCTATTCCCTATATAATACTCTACTGTAGACCAGGGCCCTATTCCCTATATAATCCTCTACTTTAGACCAGGGCCATATTCCCAATATAATACTCTACTGTAGACCAGGATCCTATTCCCTATATAATACTCTACTGTAGACCAGGGCGATATTCCCAATATAATACTCTACTTTAAACCAGGGCCCTATTCCCTATATAATACTCTACTTTAGACCAGGGCCCTATTCCCTATATAATACTCTACTTAAGACCATGGCCCTATTCCCTATATAATACTCTACTTTAGACCAGGGCCCTATTCCCTATATAATACTCTACTGTAGACCAGGGCCCTATTCCCTATATAATACTCTACTTTAGACCAGGGCCATATTCCCTATATAATACTCTACTGTAGACCATGGCCTTATTCCCTATATAATACTTTACTTTAGACCAGGGCCCTATTCCCTATATAATACTCTACTGTAGACCAGGGCCCTATTCCCTATATAATACTCTACTTTAGCAAGGGCCATATTCCCTATATAAAAGTCTACTTTAGACCAGGGCCCTATTCCCTATATAATACTCTACTTTAGACCAGGGCCCTATTCCCTATATAATACTCTACTTTAGACCAGGGCCCTATTCCCTAAATAATACTCTACTTTAGAACAGGGACCTATTCCATATATAATAGTCTACTGTAGACCAGGGCCCTATTCCCATTATAATCCTCTACTTTAGACCGGGGCCCTATTCCCTATATAATACTCTACTTTAGACCAGGGCCCTATTCCCTATATAATCCTCTACTTTAGACCAGGGTCCTATTCCCTATATAATACTCTACTTTAGACCAGGGCCATGTTCCCTATATAATACTCTACTGTAGACCAGGGCCCTATCCGCTATATAATACTCTACTGTAGACCAGGACCCTATTCCCTATATAATACTCTACTGTAGAACAGGGCTCTATTCCCTATACAATCTCTACTTTAGACCAGGGCCCTATTCCCTATATAACCATATACTTTAGACCAGGGACCTATTCCCTATATAATACTCTACTTTAGACCAGGGCCCTATTCCCTATATAATACTCTACTTTGGACCAGGGCCATATTCCCTATATAATACTCTACTTTGGACCAGGGCCATATTCCCTATATAATACTCTACTTCAGACCAGGGCCCTATTCCCTATATACTACTCTACTGTAGACCAGGGCCCTATTCCCTATATAATACTCTACTTTAGACCAGGGCCCTATTCCCTATATAATACTCTACTTTATACCAGGGCCCTATTCCCTATATACTACTCTACTGTAGACCAGGGCCCTATTCCCTATATAATACTCTACTTTAGACCAGGGCCCTATTCCCTATATAATACTCTACTTTAGACCAGGGCCCTATTCCCTATATAATACTCTACTTTAGACCAGGGCCATATTCCCTATATAATACTCTACTGTAGACCAGGGCCCTATTCCATATATAATCCTCTACTTTAGGTCAGGGCCCTATTCCCTATATAACCCTCTACTTTACACCAGGGCCCTATTCCCTATATAATACTCTACTTTAGACCAGGGCCATATTCCCTATATAATACTCTACTTTGGACCAGGGCCATATTCCCTATATAATACTCTACTTTAGACCAGGGCCTTATTCCCTATATAATCCTCTACTTTAGACCAGGGCCCTTTTCCCTATATAATACTCTACTTAAGACCAGGGCCCTATTCCCTATATAATACTCTACTGTAGACCAGGGCCCTATTCCCTATATAATCCTCTACTTTAGACCAGGGCCATATTCCCAATATAATACTCTACTGTAGACCAGGATCCTATTCCCTATATAATACTCTACTGTAGACCAGGGCGATATTCCCAATATAATACTCTACTTTAAACCAGGGCCCTATTCCCTATATAATACTCTACTTTAGACCAGGGCCCTATTCCCTATATAATACTCTACTTAAGACCATGGCCCTATTCCCTATATAATACTCTACTTTAGACCAGGGCCCTATTCCCTATATAATACTCTACTGTAGACCAGGGCCCTATTCCCTATATAATACTCTACTTTAGACCAGGGCCAAAATTCCCTATATAATACTCTACTGTAGACCATGGCCTTATTCCCTATATAATACTTTACTTTAGACCAGGGCCCTATTCCCTATATAATACTCTACTGTAGACCAGGGCCCTATTCCCTATATAATACTCTACTTTAGCAAGGGCCATATTCCCTATATAAAAGTCTACTTTAGACCAGGGCCCTATTCCCTATATAATACTCTACTTTAGACCAGGGCCCTATTCCCTATATAATACTCTACTTTAGACCAGGGCCCTATTCCCTAAATAATACTCTACTTTAGAACAGGGACCTATTCCATATATAATAGTCTACTGTAGACCAGGGCCCTATTCCCATTATAATCCTCTACTTTAGACCGGGGCCCTATTCCCTATATAATACTCTACTTTAGACCAGGGCCCTATTCCCTATATAATCCTCTACTTTAGACCAGGGTCCTATTCCCTATATAATACTCTACTTTAGACCAGGGCCATGTTCCCTATATAATACTCTACTGTAGACCAGGGCCCTATCCGCTATATAATACTCTACTGTAGACCAGGACCCTATTCCCTATATAATACTCTACTGTAGAACAGGGCTCTATTCCCTATACAATCTCTACTTTAGACCAGGGCCCTATTCCCTATATAACCATATACTTTAGACCAGGGACCTATTCCCTATATAATACTCTACTTTAGACCAGGGCCCTATTCCCTATATAATACTCTACTTTGGACCAGGGCCATATTCCCTATATAATACTCTACTTTGGACCAGGGCCATATTCCCTATATAATACTCTACTTCAGACCAGGGCCCTATTCCCTATATACTACTCTACTGTAGACCAGGGCCCTATTCCCTATATAATACTCTACTTTAGACCAGGGCCCTATTCCCTATATAATACTCTACTTTATACCAGGGCCCTATTCCCTATATACTACTCTACTGTAGACCAGGGCCCTATTCCCTATATAATACTCTACTTTAGACCAGGGCCCTATTCCCTATATAATACTCTACTTTAGACCAGGGCCCTATTCCCTATATAATACTCTACTTTAGACCAGGGCCATATTCCCTATATAATACTCTACTGTAGACCAGGGCCCTATTCCATATATAATCCTCTACTTTAGGTCAGGGCCCTATTCCCTATATAACCCTCTACTTTACACCAGGGCCCTATTCCCTATATAATACTCTACTTTAGACCAGGGCCATATTCCCTATATAATACTCTACTTTGGACCAGGGCCATATTCCCTATATAATACTCTACTTTAGACCAGGGCCTTATTCCCTATATAATCCTCTACTTTAGACCAGGGCCCTTTTCCCTATATAATACTCTACTTAAGACCAGGGCCCTATTCCCTATATAATACTCTACTGTAGACCAGGGCCCTATTCCCTATATAATCCTCTACTTTAGACCAGGGCCATATTCCCAATATAATACTCTACTGTAGACCAGGATCCTATTCCCTATATAATACTCTACTGTAGACCAGGGCGATATTCCCAATATAATACTCTACTTTAAACCAGGGCCCTATTCCCTATATAATACTCTACTTTAGACCAGGGCCCTATTCCCTATATAATACTCTACTTAAGACCATGGCCCTATTCCCTATATAATACTCTACTTTAGACCAGGGCCCTATTCCCTATATAATACTCTACTGTAGACCAGGGCCCTATTCCCTATATAATACTCTACTTTAGACCAGGGCCAAAATTCCCTATATAATACTCTACTGTAGACCATGGCCTTATTCCCTATATAATACTTTACTTTAGACCAGGGCCCTATTCCCTATATAATACTCTACTGTAGACCAGGGCCCTATTCCCTATATAATACTCTACTTTAGCAAGGGCCATATTCCCTATATAAAAGTCTACTTTAGACCAGGGCCCTATTCCCTATATAATACTCTACTTTAGACCAGGGCCCTATTCCCTATATAATACTCTACTTTAGACCAGGGCCCTATTCCCTAAATAATACTCTACTTTAGAACAGGGACCTATTCCATATATAATAGTCTACTGTAGACCAGGGCCCTATTCCCATTATAATCCTCTACTTTAGACCGGGGCCCTATTCCCTATATAATACTCTACTTTAGACCAGGGCCCTATTCCCTATATAATCCTCTACTTTAGACCAGGGTCCTATTCCCTATATAATACTCTACTTTAGACCAGGGCCATGTTCCCTATATAATACTCTACTGTAGACCAGGGCCCTATCCGCTATATAATACTCTACTGTAGACCAGGACCCTATTCCCTATATAATACTCTACTGTAGAACAGGGCTCTATTCCCTATACAATCTCTACTTTAGACCAGGGCCCTATTCCCTATATAACCATATACTTTAGACCAGGGACCTATTCCCTATATAATACTCTACTTTAGACCAGGGCCCTATTCCCTATATAATACTCTACTTTGGACCAGGGCCATATTCCCTATATAATACTCTACTTTGGACCAGGGCCATATTCCCTATATAATACTCTACTTCAGACCAGGGCCCTATTCCCTATATACTACTCTACTGTAGACCAGGGCCCTATTCCCTATATAATACTCTACTTTAGACCAGGGCCCTATTCCCTATATAATACTCTACTTTATACCAGGGCCCTATTCCCTATATACTACTCTACTGTAGACCAGGGCCCTATTCCCTATATAATACTCTACTTTAGACCAGGGCCCTATTCCCTATATAATACTCTACTTTAGACCAGGGCCCTATTCCCTATATAACCCTCTACTTTACACCAGGGCCCTATTCCCTATATAATACTCTACTTTAGACCAGGGCCATATTCCCTATATAATACTCTACTTTGGACCAGGGCCATATTCCCTATATAATACTCTACTTTAGACCAGGGCCTTATTCCCTATATAATCCTCTACTTTAGACCAGGGCCCTTTTCCCTATATAATACTCTACTTAAGACCAGGGCCCTATTCCCTATATAATACTCTACTGTAGACCAGGGCCCTATTCCCTATATAATCCTCTACTTTAGACCAGGGCCATATTCCCAATATAATACTCTACTGTAGACCAGGATCCTATTCCCTATATAATACTCTACTGTAGACCAGGGCGATATTCCCAATATAATACTCTACTTTAAACCAGGGCCCTATTCCCTATATAATACTCTACTTTAGACCAGGGCCCTATTCCCTATATAATACTCTACTTAAGACCATGGCCCTATTCCCTATATAATACTCTACTTTAGACCAGGGCCCTATTCCCTATATAATACTCTACTGTAGACCAGGGCCCTATTCCCTATATAATACTCTACTTTAGACCAGGGCCAAAATTCCCTATATAATACTCTACTGTAGACCATGGCCTTATTCCCTATATAATACTTTACTTTAGACCAGGGCCCTATTCCCTATATAATACTCTACTGTAGACCAGGGCCCTATTCCCTATATAATACTCTACTTTAGCAAGGGCCATATTCCCTATATAAAAGTCTACTTTAGACCAGGGCCCTATTCCCTATATAATACTCTACTTTAGACCAGGGCCCTATTCCCTATATAATACTCTACTTTAGACCAGGGCCCTATTCCCTAAATAATACTCTACTTTAGAACAGGGACCTATTCCATATATAATAGTCTACTGTAGACCAGGGCCCTATTCCCATTATAATCCTCTACTTTAGACCGGGGCCCTATTCCCTATATAATACTCTACTTTAGACCAGGGCCCTATTCCCTATATAATCCTCTACTTTAGACCAGGGTCCTATTCCCTATATAATACTCTACTTTAGACCAGGGCCATGTTCCCTATATAATACTCTACTGTAGACCAGGGCCCTATCCGCTATATAATACTCTACTGTAGACCAGGACCCTATTCCCTATATAATACTCTACTGTAGAACAGGGCTCTATTCCCTATACAATCTCTACTTTAGACCAGGGCCCTATTCCCTATATAACCATCTACTTTAGACCAGGGACCTATTCCCTATATAATACTCTACTTTAGACCAGGGCCCTATTCCCTATATAATACTCTACTTTGGACCAGGGCCATATTCCCTATATAATACTCTACTTTGGACCAGGGCCATATTCCCTATATAATACTCTACTTCAGACCAGGGCCCTATTCCCTATATACTACTCTACTGTAGACCAGGGCCCTATTCCCTATATAATACTCTACTTTAGACCAGGGCCCTATTCCCTATATAATACTCTACTTTATACCAGGGCCCTATTCCCTATATACTACTCTACTGTAGACCAGGGCCCTATTCCCTATATAATACTCCACTTTAGACCAGGGCCCTATTCCCTATATAATACTCTACTTTAGACCAGGGCCCTATTCCCTATATAATCCTCTACTTTAGACCAGGGTCCTATTCCCTATATAATACTCTACTTTAGACCAGGGCCATGTTCCCTATATAATACTCTACTGTAGACCAGGACCCTATTCCCGATATAATACTGTACTTTAGACCAGGGCCCTATTTCCTATATAATACTCTACTTTAGACGAGGGCCCTATTCCCTATGTAATGCTCTAGTTTAGACCAGGGCCCTATTCCATATATAATAATTAACTTTTGACGAGTGCCCTATTCCCTATATAATACTCTACTGTAGACCATGGCCCTATTCCCCATATAATACTCTACTTTAGACCAGGGCCCTATTCCCTATATTATACTCTACTGTAGACCAGGGCCTTATTCCCTATATAATACTCTACTGTAGACCAGGGCCCTATTCCATATATAATACTCTAATGTAGACCAGGGCCATATTCCCTATATCATACTCTACTATAGACCAGGGCCCTATTCCCTATATAATACTCTACTTTAGACCAGGGCCATATTCCCTATATAATACTCTTCTGTAGACCAGGGCCCTGTTCCCTATATAATCCTCTACTTTAGACCAGGGCCTTATTCCCTATATAATACTCTACTGTAGACCAGGGCCCTATTCCATATATAATCCTCTAATGTAGACCAGGGCCCTATTCCCTATATAATACTCTACTTTAGACCAGGGCCATATTCCCTATATAATACTCTACTGTAGACCAGGGCCCTATTCCATATATAATCCTCTACTTTAGGTCAGGGCCCTATTCCCTATATAACCCTCTACTTTACACCAGGGCCCTATTCCCTATATAATACTCTACTTTAGACCAGGGCCATATTCCCTATATAATACTCTACTTTGGACCAGGGCCATATTCCCTATATAATACTCTACTTTAGACCAGGGCCCTATTCCCTATATAATCCTCTACTTTAGACCAGGGCCCTTTTCCCCATATAATACTCTACTTAAGACCAGGGCCCTATTCCCTATATAATACTCTACTGTAGACCAGGGCCCTATTCCCTATATAATCCTCTACTTTAGACCAGGGCCATATTCCCAATATAATACTCTACTGTAGACCAGGATCCTATTCCCTATATAATACTCTACTGTAGACCAGGGCGATATTCCCAATATAATACTCTACTTTAAACCAGGGCCCTATTCCCTATATAATACTCTACTTTAGACCAGGGCCCTATTCCCTATATAATACTCTACTTAAGACCATGGCCCTATTCCCTATATAATACTCTACTTTAGACCAGGGCCCTATTCCCTATATAATACTCTACTGTAGACCAGGGCCCTATTCCCTATATAATACTCTACTTTAGACCAGGGCCATATTCCCTATATAATACTCTACTGTAGACCATGGCCTTATTCCCTATATAATACTTTACTTTAGACCAGGGCCCTATTCCCTATATAATACTCTACTGTAGACCAGGGCCCTATTCCCTATATAATACTCTACTTTAGCAAGGGCCATATTCCCTATATAAAAGTCTACTTTAGACCAGGGCCCTATTCCCTATATAATACTCTACTTTAGACCAGGGCCCTATTCCCTATATAATACTCTACTTTAGACCAGGGCCCTATTCCCTAAATAATACTCTACTTTAGAACAGGGACCTATTCCATATATAATAGTCTACTGTAGACCAGGGCCCTATTCCCATTATAATCCTCTACTTTAGACCGGGGCCCTATTCCCTATATAATACTCTACTTTAGACCAGGGCCCTATTCCCTATATAATCCTCTACTTTAGACCAGGGTCCTATTCCCTATATAATACTCTACTTTAGACCAGGGCCATGTTCCCTATATAATACTCTACTGTAGACCAGGGCCCTATCCGCTATATAATACTCTACTGTAGACCAGGACCCTATTCCCTATATAATACTGTACTTTAGACCAGGGCCCTATTCCCTATATAATACTCTACTTTAGACGAGGGCCCTATTCCCTATGTAATACTCTACTGTAGAACAGGGCCCTATTCCATATATAATTCTCTACTTTAGACCAGGGCCCTATTCCCTATATAATACTCTACTGTAGACCATGGCTCTATTCCCCATATAATACTCTACTTTAGACCAGGGCCCTATTCCCTATATAATACTCTACTGTAGACCAGGGCCTTATTCCCTATATAATACTCTACTGTAGACCAGGATCATATTCCCTATATAATACTCTACTGTAGACCAGGGCGATATTCCCAATATAATACTATACTTTAAACCAGGGCCCTATTCCCTATATAATACTCTACTTTAGACCAGGGCCCTATTCCCTATATAATACTCTACTTAAGACCATGGCCCTATTCCCTATATAATACTCTACTTTAGACCAGGGCCCTATTCCCTATAAAATACTCTACTGTAGACCAGGGCCCTATTCCCTATATAATCCTCTACTTTAGACCAGGGCCCTATTCCCTATATAACCATCTACTTTAGACCAGGGCCCTATTCCCTATATAATACTCTACTTTAGACCAGGGCCCTATTCCCTATATAATACTCTACTTTGGACCAGGGCCATATTCCCTATATAATACTCTACTTTGGACCAGGGCCATATTCCCTATATAATACTCTACTTCAGACCAGGGCCCTATTCCCAATATAATACTCTACTTTAGACCGGGGCCCTATTCCCTATATAATACTCTACTTTAGACCAGGGCCCTATTCCCTATATAATACTCTACTTTATACCAGGGCCCTATTCCCTATATACTACTCTACTGTAGACCAGGGCCCTATTCCCTATATAATACTCTACTTTAGACCAGGGCCCTATTCCCTATATAATACTCTACTTTAGACCAGGGCCCTATTCCCTAAATAATACTCTACTTTAGAACAGGGACCTATTCCATATATAATAGTCTACTGTAGACCAGGGCCCTATTCCCATTATAATCCTCTACTTTAGACCGGGGCCCTATTCCCTATATAATACTCTACTTTAGACCAGGGCCCTATTCCCTATATAATCCTCTACTTTAGACCAGGGTCCTATTCCCTATATAATACTCTACTTTAGACCAGGGCCATGTTCCCTATATAATACTCTACTGTAGACCAGGGCCCTATCCGCTATATAATACTCTACTGTAGACCAGGACCCTATTCCCTATATAATACTGTACTTTAGACCAGGGCCCTATTCCCTATATAATACTCTACTTTAGACGAGGGCCCTATTCCCTATGTAATACTCTACTGTAGAACAGGGCCCTATTCCATATATAATTCTCTACTTTAGACCAGGGCCCTATTCCCTATATAATACTCTACTGTAGACCATGGCTCTATTCCCCATATAATACTCTACTTTAGACCAGGGCCCTATTCCCTATATAATACTCTACTGTAGACCAGGGCCTTATTCCCTATATAATACTCTACTGTAGACCAGGATCATATTCCCTATATAATACTCTACTGTAGACCAGGGCGATATTCCCAATATAATACTATACTTTAAACCAGGGCCCTATTCCCTATATAATACTCTACTTTAGACCAGGGCCCTATTCCCTATATAATACTCTACTTAAGACCATGGCCCTATTCCCTATATAATACTCTACTTTAGACCAGGGCCCTATTCCCTATAAAATACTCTACTGTAGACCAGGGCCCTATTCCCTATATAATCCTCTACTTTAGACCAGGGCCCTATTCCCTATATAACCATCTACTTTAGACCAGGGCCCTATTCCCTATATAATACTCTACTTTAGACCAGGGCCCTATTCCCTATATAATACTCTACTTTGGACCAGGGCCATATTCCCTATATAATACTCTACTTTGGACCAGGGCCATATTCCCTATATAATACTCTACTTCAGACCAGGGCCCTATTCCCAATATAATACTCTACTTTAGACCGGGGCCCTATTCCCTATATAATACTCTACTTTAGACCAGGGCCCTATTCCCTATATAATACTCTACTTTATACCAGGGCCCTATTCCCTATATACTACTCTACTGTAGACCAGGGCCCTATTCCCTATATAATACTCTACTTTAGACCAGGGCCCTATTCCCTATATAATACTCTACTTTAGACCAGGGCCCTATTCCCTATATAATCCTCTACTTTAGACCAGGGTCCTATTCCCTATATAATACTCTACTTTAGACCAGGGCCATGTTCCCTATTAATACTCTACTGTAGACCAGGGCCCTATCCGCTATATAATACTCTACTGTAGACCAGGACCCTATTCCCGATATAATACTGTACTTTAGACCAGGGCCCTATTCCCTATATAATACTCTACTTTAGACGAGGGCCCTATTCCCTATGTAATGCTCTAGTTTAGACCAGGGCCCTATTCCATATATAATAATTTACTTTTGACGAGTGCCCTATTCCCTATATAATACTCTACTGTAGACCATGGCCCTATTCCCCATATAATACTCTACTGTAGACCAGGGCCCTATTCCAGATATAATACTCTAATGTAGACCAGGGCCATATTCCCTATATCATACTCTACTATAGACCAGGGCCCTATTCCCTATATAATACTCTACTTTAGACCAGGGCCATATTCCCTATATAATACTCTTCTGTAGACCAGGGCCCTGTTCCCTATATAATCCTCTACTTTAGACCAGGGCCTTATTCCCTATATAATACTCTACTGTAGACCAGGGCCCTATTCCATATATAATCCTCTAATGTAGACCAGGGCCCTATTCCCTATATAATACTCTACTTTAGACTAGGGCCCTATTCCCTATGTAATACTCTTCTTTAGACCAGGGTCCTATTCCATATATAATAATCTACTTTAGACCAGGGCCCTATTCCCTATATAATACTCTACTGTAGACCATGGCCCTATTCTCCATATAATCCTCTACTTTAGACCAGGGCCCTATTCCCTATATAATACTCTACTTTAGACCAGGGCCCTATTCCCTATATAATACTCTACTTTAGACCAGGGCCCTATTCCCTATATAATACTCTACTTTAGACCAGGGCCCTATTCCCTATATAATACTCTACTGTAGACCAGGGCCTTATTCCCTATATAATACTCTACTGTAGACCAGGGCCCTATTCCATATATAATACTCTAATGTAGACCAGGGCCCTATTCCCTATATAATACTCTACTGTAGACCAGGGCCCTATTCCATATATAATACTCTAATGTAGACCAGGGCCCTATTCCCTAAATAATACTCTACTTTAGACCAGGGCCCTATTCCCTATATAATACTCTACTTTAGACCAGGGCCATATTCCCTATATAATACTCTACTGTAGACCAGTGCCCTATTCCCTATATAATCCTCTACTTTAGACCAGGGCCCTATTCCCTATATAACCATCTACTTTAGACCAGGGCCCTATTCCCTAAATAATACTCTACTTTAGACCAGGGCCCTATTCCCTATATAATACTCTACTTTGGACCAGGGCCATATTCCCTATATAATACTCTACTTTGGACCAGGGCCATATTCCCTATATAATACTCTACTTTAGACCAGGGCCCTATTCCCTATATAATACTCTACTTTAGACCAGGGCCCTATTCCCTATATAATACTCTGCTTAAGACCAGGGCCCTATTCCCTATATAATACTCTACTGTAGACCAGGGCCCTATTCCCTATATAATCCTCTACTTTAGACCAGGGCCATATTCCCTATATAATACTCTACTGTAGACCAGGATCATATTCCCTATATAATACTCTACTGTAGACCAGGGCGATATTCCCAATATAATACTCTACTTTAAACCAGGGCCCTATTCCCTATATAATACTCTACTTTAGACCAGGGCCCTATTCCCTATAAAATACTCTACTGTAGACCAGGGCCCTATTCCCTATATAATCCTCTACTTTAGACCAGGGCCCTATTCCCTATATAACCATCTACTTTAGACCAGGGCCCTATTCCCTATATAATACTCTACTTTAGACCAGGGCCCTATTCCCTATATAATACTCTACTTTGGACCAGGGCCATATTCCCTATATAATACTCTACTTTGGACCAGGGCCATATTCCCTATATAATACTCTACTTCAGACCAGGGCCCTATTCCCTATATAATACTCTACTTTAGACCAGGGCCCTATTCCCTATATAATACTCTACTTAAGACCAGGGCCCTATTCCCTATATAATACTCTACTGTAGACCAGGGCCCTATTCCCTATATAATGCTCTACTTTAGACCAGGGCCATATTCCCTATATAATACTCTACTGTAGACCAGGATCCTATTCCCTATATAATACTTTACTGTATACCAGAGCGATATTCCCAATATAATACTCTACTTTAAACCAGGGCCCTATTCCCTATATAATACTCTAATTTAGACCAGGGCACTATTCCCTATATAATACTCTACTTAAGACCATGGCCCTATTCCCTATATAATACTCTACTTTAGACCAGGGCCCTATTCCCTATAAAATACTCTACTGTAGACCAGGGCCCTATTCCCTATATAATACTCTACTTTAGACCAGGGCCATATTCCCTACATAATACTCTACTGTAGACCATGGCCTTATTCCCTATATAGTACTTTACTTTAGACCAGGGCCCTATTCCCTATATAATACTCTACTGTAGACCAGGGCCCTATTCCCTATATAATACTCTACTTTAGTCATGTAGTATCTAAACCCGTCATGTAGTATCTAAACCCGTCATGTAGTATCTAAACCCGTCATGTAGTATCTAAACCCGTCATCTAGTATCTAAACCCGTCATGTAGTATCTAAACATATCATGTAGTATCTAAACATATAATCTAGTATCTAAACCCGTCATCTAGTATCTAAACCCGTCATCTAGTATCTAAACCCGTCATCTAGTATCTAAACCCGTCATGTAGTATCTAAACCCGTCATGTAGTATCTAAACCCGTCATGTAGTATCTAAACCCGTCATGTAGTATCTAAACATATAATCTAGTATCTAAACCCGTCATGTAGTATCTAAAACCGTCATGTAGTATCTAAACCCGTCATGTAGTATCTAAACATATCATGTAGTATCTAAACCCGTCATGTAGTATCTAAACCCGTCATCTAGTATCTAAACCCGTCATCTAGTATCTAAACCCGTCATGTAGTATCTAAACCCGTCATCTAGTATCTAAACCTGTCATGTAGTATCTAAACCCGTCATGTAGTATCTAAACCCGTCATGTAGTATCTAAACCCGTCATGTAGTATCTAAACCTGTCATGTAGTATCTAAACCTGTCATCTAGTATCTAAACCCGTCATCTAGTATCTAAACCTGTCATGTAGTATCTAAACCTGTCATCTAGTATCTAAACTCGTCGTGTAGTATCTAAACCCGTCATCTAGTATCTAAACCCGTCATGTAGTATCTAAACATATCATGTAGTATCTAAACATATAATCTAGTATCTAAACCCGTCATCTAGTATCTAAACCCGTCATGTAGTATCTAAACCCGTCATGTAGTATCTAAACCCGTCATGTAGTATCTAAACCCGTCATGTAGTATCTAAACCCGTCATGTAGTATCTAAACATATAATCTAGTATCTAAACCTGTCATCTAGTATCTAAACCCGTCATCTAGTATCTAAACCTGTCATCTAGTATCTAAACCCGTCATCTAGTATCTAAACCCGTCATGTAGTATCTAAACCCGTCATGTAGTATCTAAACCCGTCATGTAGTATCTAAACCCGTCATGTAGTATCTAAACCCGTCATGTAGTATCTAAACCCGTCATGTAGTATCTAAACCCGTCATGTAGTATCTAAACATATAATCTAGTATCTAAACCCGTCATGTAGTATCTAAACCCGTCATCTAGTATCTAAACCCGTCATGTAGTATCTAAACATATCATGTAGTATCTAAACATATAATCTAGTATCTAAACCCGTCATGTAGTATCTAAACCCGTCATGTAGTATCTAAACCCGTCATGTAGTATCTAAACCCGTCATGTAGTATCTAAACATATCATGTAGTATCTAAACATATAATCTAGTATCTAAACCCGTCATCTAGTATCTAAACCCGTCATCTAGTATCTAAACCCGTCATGTAGTATCTAAACCCGTCATGTAGTATCTAAACCCGTCATGTAGTTTCTAAACCCGTCATGTAGTATCTAAACCCGTCATGAATATCTAAACCCGTCATGTAGTATCTAAACCCGTCATGTAGTATCTAAACATATCATCTAGTATCTAAACATATAATCTAGTATCTAAACCCGTCATGTAGTATCTAAACCCGTCATGTAGTATCTAAACCCGTCATGTAGTATCTAAACCCGTCATGTAGTATCTAAACCCGTCATGTAGTATCTAAACCCGTCATGTAGTATCTAAACCCGTCATGTAGTATCTAAACCCGTCATCTAGTATCTAAACCCGTCATGTAGTATCTAAACCCGTCATGTAGTATCTAAACCCGTCATGTAGTATCTAAACCCGTCATGTAGTATTTAAACATATCATGTAGTATCTAAACATATAATCTAGTATCTAAACCCGTCATCTAGTATCTAAACCCGTCATCTAGTATCTAAACCCGTCATGTAGTATCTAAACCAGTCATGGAGTATCTAAACCCGTCATGTAGTATCTAAACCCGTCATGTAGTATCTAAACCCGTCATGTAGTATCTAAACCCGTCATGTAGTATCTAAACCCGTCATGTAGTATCTAAACCCGTCATGTAGTATCTAAACCCGTCATGTAGTATCTAAACCCGTCATGTAGTATCTAAACCCGTCATGTAGTATCTAAACCCGTCATCTAGTATCTAAACCCGTCATGTAGTATCTAAACATATCATGTAGTATCTAAACGTATAATCTAGTATCTAAACCCGTCATCTAGTATCTAAACCCGTCATCTAGTATCTAAACCCGTCATCTAGTATCTAAACCCGTCATGTAGTATCTAAACCCGTCATGTAGTATCTAAACCCGTCATGTAGTATCTAAACCCGTCATGTAGTATCTAAACATATAATCTAGTATCTAAACCCGTCATGTAGTATCTAAAACCGTCATGTAGTATCTAAACCCGTCATGTAGTATCTAAACATATCATGTAGTATCTAAACCCGTCATGTAGTATCTAAACCCGTCATCTAGTATCTAAACCCGTCATCTAGTATCTAAACCCGTCATGTAGTATCTAAACCCGTCATGTAGTATCTAAACCCGTCATGTAGTGTCTAAACCCGTCATGTAGTATCTAAACCCGTCATGTAGTATCTAAACCCGTCATGTAGTATCTAAACCCGTCATCTAGTATCTAAACCCATCATCTAGTATCTAAACCTGTCATCTAGTATCTAAACCCGTCATGTAGTATCTAAACCCGTCATGTAGTATCTAAACCCGTCATCTAGTATCTAAACCTGTCATCTAGTATCTAAACCCGTCATGTAGTATCTAAACCCGTCATGTAGTATCTAAACCCGTCATGTAGTATCTAAACCCGTCATGTAGTTTCTAAACCCGTCATTTAGTATCTAAACCTGTCATCTAGTATCTAAACCCGTCATCTAGTATCTAAACCTGTCATCTAGTATCTAAACCCGTCATGTATTATCTAAACCCGTCATGTAGTATCTAAACCCGTCATGTAGTATCTAAACCCGTCATGTAGTTTCCAAACCCGTCATCTAGTATCTAAACCTGTCATCTAGTATCTAAACCCGTCATGTAGTATCTAAACCCGTCATGTAGTATCTAAACCCGTCATCTAGTATCTAAACCTGTCATCTAGTATCTAAACCCGTCATCTAGTATCTAAACCTGTCATCTAGTATCTAAACCTGTCATCTAGTATCTAAACCCGTCATGTAGTATCTAAACCCGTCATGTAGTATCTAAACCCGTCATGTAGTATCTAAACCCGTCATGTAGTATCTAAACCCGTCATGTAGTATCTAAACCCGTCATCTAGTATCTAAACCTGTCATGTAGTATCTAAACCCGTCATGTAGTTTCTAAACCCGTCATGTAGTTTCTAAACCCGTCATCTAGTATCTAAACCTGTCATCTAGTATCTAAACCCGTCATGTAGTATCTAAACACGTCATGTAGTATCTAAACCCGTCATCTAGTATCTAAACCTGTCATCTAGTATCTAAACCCGTCATCTAGTATCTAAACCTGTCATCTAGTATCTAAACCCGTCATGTAGTATCTAAACCCGTCATGTAGTATCTAAACCCGTCATGTAGTATCTAAACCCGTCATGTAGTATCTAAACCCGTCATGTAGTATCTAAACATATAATCTAGTATCTAAACCCGTCATGTAGTATCTAAAACCGTCATGTAGTATCTAAACCCGTCATGTAGTATCTAAACCCGTCATGTAGTATCTAAACCCGTCATGTAGTATCTAAACCCGTCATGTAGTATCTAAACCCGTCATGTAGTATCTAAACCCGTCATGTAGTATCTAAACCCGTCATGTAGTATCTAAACCCGTCATGTAGTATCTAAACCCGTCATGTAGTATCTAAACCCGTCATCTAGTATCTAAACCCGTCATGTAGTATCTAAACATATCATGTAGTATCTAAACGTATAATCTAGTATCTAAACCCGTCATCTAGTATCTAAACCCGTCATCTAGTATCTAAACCCGTCATCTAGTATCTAAACCCGTCATGTAGTATCTAAACCCGTCATGTAGTATCTAAACCCGTCATGTAGCATCTAAACCCGTCATGTAGTATCTAAACATATAATCTAGTATCTAAACCCGTCATGTAGTATCTAAAACCGTCATGTAGTATCTAAACCCGTCATGTAGTATCTAAACATATCATGTAGTATCTAAACCCGTCATGTAGTATCTAAACCCGTCATCTAGTATCTAAACCCGTCATCTAGTATCTAAACCCGTCATGTAGTATCTAAACCCGCCATGTAGTATCTAAACCCGTCATGTAGTGTCTAAACCCGTCATGTAGTATCTAAACCCGTCATGTAGTATCTAAACCCGTCATGTAGTATCTAAACCCGTCATCTAGTATCTAAACCCGTCATCTAGTATCTAAACCTGTCATCTAGTATCTAAACCCGTCATGTAGTATCTAAACCCGTCATGTAGTATCTAAACCCGTCATCTAGTATCTAAACCTGTCATCTAGTATCTAAACCCGTCATGTAGTATCTAAACCCGTCATGTAGTATCTAAACCCGTCATGTAGTATCTAAACCCGTCATGTAGTTTCTAAACCCGTCATTTAGTATCTAAACCTGTCATCTAGTATCTAAACCCGTCATCTAGTATCTAAACCTGTCATCTAGTATCTAAACCCGTCATGTATTATCTAAACCCGTCATGTAGTATCTAAACCCGTCATGTAGTATCTAAACCCGTCATGTAGTATCTAAACCCGTCATCTAGTATCTAAACCCGTCATGTAGTATCTAAACCCGTCATGTAGTATCTAAACCCGTCATGTAGTATCTAAACCCGTCATGTAGTATTTAAACATATCATGTAGTATCTAAACATATAATCTAGTATCTAAACCCGTCATCTAGTATCTAAACCCGTCATCTAGTATCTAAACCCGTCATGTAGTATCTAAACCAGTCATGGAGTATCTAAACCCGTCATGTAGTATCTAAACCCGTCATGTAGTATCTAAACCCGTCATGTAGTATCTAAACCCGTCATGTAGTATCTAAACCCGTCATGTAGTATCTAAACCCGTCATGTAGTATCTAAACCCGTCATGTAGTATCTAAACCCGTCATGTAGTATCTAAACCCGTCATGTAGTATCTAAACCCGTCATCTAGTATCTAAACCCGTCATGTAGTATCTAAACATATCATGTAGTATCTAAACGTATAATCTAGTATCTAAACCCGTCATCTAGTATCTAAACCCGTCATCTAGTATCTAAACCCGTCATCTAGTATCTAAACCCGTCATGTAGTATCTAAACCCGTCATGTAGTATCTAAACCCGTCATGTAGCATCTAAACCCGTCATGTAGTATCTAAACATATAATCTAGTATCTAAACCCGTCATGTAGTATCTAAAACCGTCATGTAGTATCTAAACCCGTCATGTAGTATCTAAACATATCATGTAGTACCTAAACCCGTCATGTAGTATCTAAACCCGTCATCTAGTATCTAAACCCGTCATCTAGTATCTAAACCCGTCATGTAGTATCTAAACCCGTCATGTAGTATCTAAACCCGTCATGTAGTATCTAAACCCGTCATGTAGTATCTAAACCCGTCATGTAGTATCTAAACCCGTCATGTAGTATCTAAACCCGTCATCTAGTATCTAAACCCATCATCTAGTATCTAAACCTGTCATCTAGTATCTAAACCCGTCATGTAGTATCTAAACCCGTCATGTAGTATCTAAACCCGTCATCTAGTATCTAAACCTGTCATCTAGTATCTAAACCCGTCATGTAGTATCTAAACCCGTCATGTAGTATCTAAACCCGTCATGTAGTATCTAAACCCGTCATGTAGTTTCTAAACCCGTCATTTAGTATCTAAACCTGTCATCTAGTATCTAAACCCGTCATCTAGTATCTAAACCTGTCATCTAGTATCTAAACCCGTCATGTATTATCTAAACCCGTCATGTAGTATCTAAACCCGTCATGTAGTATCTAAACCCGTCATGTAGTTTCCAAACCCGTCATCTAGTATCTAAACCTGTCATCTAGTATCTA
The DNA here is from genome assembly GCF_029448725.1 of Salvelinus fontinalis. Taxonomy (NCBI): domain Eukaryota; kingdom Metazoa; phylum Chordata; class Actinopteri; order Salmoniformes; family Salmonidae; genus Salvelinus; species Salvelinus fontinalis. The sequence goes on along the minus strand of NW_026600441.1, from coordinate 10,140 downwards.
AACCCGTCATGTAGTATCTAAACCCGTCATGTAGTATCTAAACCCGTCATCTAGTATCTAAACCTGTCATCTAGTATCTAAACCCGTCATCTAGTATCTAAACCTGTCATCTAGTATCTAAACCTGTCATCTAGTATCTAAACCCGTCATGTAGTATCTAAACCCGTCATGTAGTATCTAAACCCGTCATGTAGTATCTAAACCCGTCATGTAGTATCTAAACCCGTCATGTAGTATCTAAACCCGTCATCTAGTATCTAAACCTGTCATGTAGTATCTAAACCCGTCATGTAGTTTCTAAACCCGTCATGTAGTTTCTAAACCCGTCATCTAGTATCTAAACCTGTCATCTAGTATCTAAACCCGTCATGTAGTATCTAAACACGTCATGTAGTATCTAAACCCGTCATCTAGTATCTAAACCTGTCATCTAGTATCTAAACCCGTCATCTAGTATCTAAACCTGTCATCTAGTATCTAAACCCGTCATGTAGTATCTAAACCCGTCATGTAGTATCTAAACCCGTCATGTAGTATCTAAACCCGTCATGTAGTATCTAAACCCGTCATGTAGTATCTAAACATATAATCTAGTATCTAAACCCGTCATGTAGTATCTAAAACCGTCATGTAGTATCTAAACCCGTCATGTAGTATCTAAACCCGTCATGTAGTATCTAAACCCGTCATGTAGTATCTAAACCCGTCATGTAGTATCTAAACCCGTCATGTAGTATCTAAACCCGTCATGTAGTATCTAAACCCGTCATGTAGTATCTAAACCCGTCATGTAGTATCTAAACCCGTCATGTAGTATCTAAACCCGTCATCTAGTATCTAAACCCGTCATGTAGTATCTAAACATATCATGTAGTATCTAAACGTATAATCTAGTATCTAAACCCGTCATCTAGTATCTAAACCCGTCATCTAGTATCTAAACCCGTCATCTAGTATCTAAACCCGTCATGTAGTATCTAAACCCGTCATGTAGTATCTAAACCCGTCATGTAGCATCTAAACCCGTCATGTAGTATCTAAACATATAATCTAGTATCTAAACCCGTCATGTAGTATCTAAAACCGTCATGTAGTATCTAAACCCGTCATGTAGTATCTAAACATATCATGTAGTATCTAAACCCGTCATGTAGTATCTAAACCCGTCATCTAGTATCTAAACCCGTCATCTAGTATCTAAACCCGTCATGTAGTATCTAAACCCGCCATGTAGTATCTAAACCCGTCATGTAGTGTCTAAACCCGTCATGTAGTATCTAAACCCGTCATGTAGTATCTAAACCCGTCATGTAGTATCTAAACCCGTCATCTAGTATCTAAACCCGTCATCTAGTATCTAAACCTGTCATCTAGTATCTAAACCCGTCATGTAGTATCTAAACCCGTCATGTAGTATCTAAACCCGTCATCTAGTATCTAAACCTGTCATCTAGTATCTAAACCCGTCATGTAGTATCTAAACCCGTCATGTAGTATCTAAACCCGTCATGTAGTATCTAAACCCGTCATGTAGTTTCTAAACCCGTCATTTAGTATCTAAACCTGTCATCTAGTATCTAAACCCGTCATCTAGTATCTAAACCTGTCATCTAGTATCTAAACCCGTCATGTATTATCTAAACCCGTCATGTAGTATCTAAACCCGTCATGTAGTATCTAAACCCGTCATGTAGTTTCCAAACCCGTCATCTAGTATCTAAACCTGTCATCTAGTATCTAAACCCGTCATGTAGTATCTAAACCCGTCATGTAGTATCTAAACCCGTCATCTAGTATCTAAACCTGTCATCTAGTATCTAAACCCGTCATCTAGTATCTAAACCTGTCATCTAGTATCTAAACCTGTCATCTAGTATCTAAACCCGTCATGTAGTATCTAAACCCGTCATGTAGTATCTAAACCCGTCATGTAGTATCTAAACCCGTCATGTAGTATCTAAACCCGTCATGTAGTATCTAAACCCGTCATCTAGTATCTAAACCTGTCATGTAGTATCTAAACCCGTCATGTAGTTTCTAAACCCGTCATGTAGTTTCTAAACCCGTCATCTAGTATCTAAACCTGTCATCTAGTATCTAAACCCGTCATGTAGTATCTAAACACGTCATGTAGTATCTAAACCCGTCATGTAGTATCTAAACCCGTCATGTAGTATCTAAACCCGTCATGTAGTATCTAAACATATAATCTAGTATCTAAACCCGTCATGTAGTATCTAAAACCGTCATGTAGTATCTAAACCCGTCATGTAGTATCTAAACATATCATGTAGTATCTAAACCCGTCATGTAGTATCTAAACCCGTCATCTAGTATCTAAACCCGTCATCTAGTATCTAAACCCGTCATGTAGTATCTAAACCCGTCATCTAGTATCTAAACCTGTCATGTAGTATCTAAACCCGTCATGTAGTATCTAAACCCGTCATGTAGTATCTAAACCCGTCATGTAGTATCTAAACCTGTCATGTAGTATCTAAACCTGTCATCTAGTATCTAAACCCGTCATCTAGTATCTAAACCTGTCATGTAGTATCTAAACCTGTCATCTAGTATCTAAACTCGTCGTGTAGTATCTAAACCCGTCATCTAGTATCTAAACCCGTCATGTAGTATCTAAACATATCATGTAGTATCTAAACATATAATCTAGTATCTAAACCCGTCATCTAGTATCTAAACCCGTCATGTAGTATCTAAACCCGTCATGTAGTATCTAAACCCGTCATGTAGTATCTAAACCCGTCATGTAGTATCTAAACCCGTCATGTAGTATCTAAACATATAATCTAGTATCTAAACCTGTCATCTAGTATCTAAACCCGTCATCTAGTATCTAAACCTGTCATCTAGTATCTAAACCCGTCATCTAGTATCTAAACCCGTCATGTAGTATCTAAACCCGTCATGTAGTATCTAAACCCGTCATGTAGTATCTAAACCCGTCATGTAGTATCTAAACCCGTCATGTAGTATCTAAACCCGTCATGTAGTATCTAAACCCGTCATGTAGTATCTAAACATATAATCTAGTATCTAAACCCGTCATGTAGTATCTAAACCCGTCATCTAGTATCTAAACCCGTCATGTAGTATCTAAACATATCATGTAGTATCTAAACATATAATCTAGTATCTAAACCCGTCATGTAGTATCTAAACCCGTCATGTAGTATCTAAACCCGTCATGTAGTATCTAAACCCGTCATGTAGTATCTAAACATATCATGTAGTATCTAAACATATAATCTAGTATCTAAACCCGTCATCTAGTATCTAAACCCGTCATCTAGTATCTAAACCCGTCATGTAGTATCTAAACCCGTCATGTAGTATCTAAACCCGTCATGTAGTTTCTAAACCCGTCATGTAGTATCTAAACCCGTCATGAATATCTAAACCCGTCATGTAGTATCTAAACCCGTCATGTAGTATCTAAACATATCATCTAGTATCTAAACATATAATCTAGTATCTAAACCCGTCATGTAGTATCTAAACCCGTCATGTAGTATCTAAACCCGTCATGTAGTATCTAAACCCGTCATGTAGTATCTAAACATATCATGTAGTATCTAAACCTGTCATCTAGTATCTAAACCCGTCATCTAGTATCTAAACCCGTCATGTAGTATCTAAACCCGTCATGTAGTATCTAAACCCGTCATGTAGTATCTAAACCCGTCATGTAGTATCTAAACCCGTCATGTAGTATCTAAACCAGTCATGTAGTATCTAAACCCGTCATGTAGTATCTAAACCCGTCATCTAGTATCTAAACCCGTCATGTAGTATCTAAACCCGTCATGTAGTATCTAAACCCGTCATGTAGTATCTAAACCCGTCATGTAGTATCTAAACATATCATGTAGTATCTAAACATATAATCTAGTATCTAAACCCGTCATCTAGTATCTAAACCCGTCATCTAGTATCTAAACCCGTCATGTAGTATCTAAACCCGTCATGGAGTATCTAAACCCGTCATGTAGTATCTAAACCCGTCATGTAGTATCTAAACCCGTCATGTAGTATCTAAACCCGTCATGTAGTATCTAAACCCGTCATGTAGTATCTAAACCCGTCATGTAGTATCTAAACCCGTCATGTAGTATCTAAACCCGTCATGTAGTATCTAAACCCGTCATGTAGTATCTAAACCCGTCATCTAGTATCTAAACCCGTCATGTAGTATCTAAACATATCATGTAGTATCTAAACGTATAATCTAGTATCTAAACCCGTCATCTAGTATCTAAACCCGTCATCTAGTATCTAAACCCGTCATCTAGTATCTAAACCCGTCATCTAGTATCTAAACCCGTCATGTAGTATCTAAACCCGTCATGTAGTATCTAAACCCGTCATGTAGTATCTAAACCCGTCATGTAGTATCTAAACCCGTCATGTAGTATCTAAACCAGTCATGTAGTATCTAAACCCGTCATGTAGTATCTAAACCCGTCATCTAGTATCTAAACCCGTCATGTAGTATCTAAACCCGTCATGTAGTATCTAAACCCGTCATGTAGTATCTAAACCCGTCATGTAGTATCTAAACATATCATGTAGTATCTAAACATATAATCTAGTATCTAAACCCGTCATCTAGTATCTAAACCCGTCATCTAGTATCTAAACCCGTCATGTAGTATCTAAACCCGTCATGGAGTATCTAAACCCGTCATGTAGTATCTAAACCCGTCATGTAGTATCTAAACCCGTCATGTAGTATCTAAACCCGTCATGTAGTATCTAAACCCGTCATGTAGTATCTAAACCCGTCATGTAGTATCTAAACCCGTCATGTAGTATCTAAACCCGTCATGTAGTATCTAAACCCGTCATGTAGTATCTAAACCCGTCATCTAGTATCTAAACCCGTCATGTAGTATCTAAACATATCATGTAGTATCTAAACGTATAATCTAGTATCTAAACCCGTCATCTAGTATCTAAACCCGTCATCTAGTATCTAAACCCGTCATCTAGTATCTAAACCCGTCATGTAGTATCTAAACCCGTCATGTAGTATCTAAACCCGTCATGTAGTATCTAAACCCGTCATGTAGTATCTAAACATATAATCTAGTATCTAAACCCGTCATGTAGTATCTAAAACCGTCATGTAGTATCTAAACCCGTCATGTAGTATCTAAACATATCATGTAGTATCTAAACCCGTCATGTAGTATCTAAACCCGTCATCTAGTATCTAAACCCGTCATCTAGTATCTAAACCCGTCATGTAGTATCTAAACCCGCCATGTAGTATCTAAACCCGTCATGTAGTGTCTAAACCCGTCATGTAGTATCTAAACCCGTCATGTAGTATCTAAACCCGTCATGTAGTATCTAAACCCGTCATCTAGTATCTAAACCCGTCATCTAGTATCTAAACCTGTCATCTAGTATCTAAACCCGTCATGTAGTATCTAAACCCGTCATGTAGTATCTAAACCCGTCATCTAGTATCTAAACCTGTCATCTAGTATCTAAACCCGTCATGTAGTATCTAAACCCGTCATGTAGTATCTAAACCCGTCATGTAGTATCTAAACCCGTCATGTAGTTTCTAAACCCGTCATCTAGTATCTAAACCTGTCATCTAGTATCTAAACCCGTCATGTAGTATCTAAACACGTCATGTAGTATCTAAACCCGTCATCTAGTATCTAAACCTGTCATCTAGTATCTAAACCCGTCATCTAGTATCTAAACCTGTCATCTAGTATCTAAACCCGTCATGTAGTATCTAAACCCGTCATGTAGTATCTAAACCCGTCATGTAGTATCTAAACCCGTCATGTAGTTTCTAAACCCGTCATCTAGTATCTAAACCTGTCATCTAGTATCTAAACCCGTCATGTAGTATCTAAACCCGTCATGTAGTATCTAAACCCGTCATCTAGTATCTAAACCTGTCATCTAGTATCTAAACCCGTCATCTAGTATCTAAACCTGTCATCTAGTATCTAAACCTGTCATCTAGTATCTAAACCCGTCATGTAGTATCTAAACCCGTCATGTAGTATCTAAACCCGTCATGTAGTATCTAAACCCGTCATGTAGTATCTAAACCCGTCATGTAGTATCTAAACCCGTCATCTAGTATCTAAACCTGTCATGTAGTATCTAAACCCGTCATGTAGTTTCTAAACCCGTCATGTAGTTTCTAAACCCGTCATCTAGTATCTAAACCTGTCATCTAGTATCTAAACCCGTCATGTAGTATCTAAACACGTCATGTAGTATCTAAACCCGTCATCTAGTATCTAAACCTGTCATCTAGTATCTAAACCCGTCATCTAGTATCTAAACCTGTCATCTAGTATCTAAACCCGTCATGTAGTATCTAAACCCGTCATGTAGTATCTAAACCCGTCATGTAGTATCTAAACCCGTCATGTAGTTTCTAAACCCGTCATGTAGTTTCTAAACCCGTCATCTAGTATCTAAACCTGTCATCTAGTATCTAAACCCGTCATGTAGTATCTAAACACGTCATGTAGTATCTAAACCCGTCATCTAGTATCTAAACCTGTCATCTAGTATCTAAACCCGTCATCTAGTATCTAAACCTGTCATCTAGTATCTAAACCCGTCATGTAGTATCTAAACCCGTCATGTAGTATCTAAACCCGTCATGTAGTATCTAAACCCGTCATGTAGTTTCTAAACCCGTCATCTAGTATCTAAACCTGTCATCTAGTATCTAAACCCGTCATGTAGTATCTAAACCCGTCATGTAGTATCTAAACCCGTCATCTAGTATCTAAACCTGTCATCTAGTATCTAAACCCGTCATCTAGTATCTAAACCTGTCATCTAGTATCTAAACCTGTCATGTAGTATCTAAACCCGTCATCTAGTATCTAAACCTGTCATCTAGTATCTAAACCTGTCATCTAGTATCTAAACCCGTCATGTAGTATCTAAACCCGTCATGTAGTATCTAAACCCGTCATGTAGTATCTAAACCCGTCATGTAGTATCTAAACCCGTCATGTACTATCTAAACCCGTCATCTAGTATCTAAACCCGTCATGTAGTATCTAAACATATCATGTAGTATCTAAACATATAATCTAGTATCTAAACCCGTCATCTAGTATCTAAACCCGTCATCTAGTATCTAAACCCGTCATCTAGTATCTAAACCCGTCATGTAGTATCTAAACCCGTCATGTAGTATCTAAACCCGTCATGTAGTTTCTAAACCCGTCATCTAGTATCTAAACCTGTCATCTAGTATCTAAACCCGTCATGTAGTATCTAAACCCGTCATGTAGTATCTAAACCCGTCATCTAGTATCTAAACCTGTCATCTAGTATCTAAACCCGTCATCTAGTATCTAAACCTGTCATCTAGTATCTAAACCTGTCATCTAGTATCTAAACCCGTCATGTAGTATCTAAACCCGTCATGTAGTATCTAAACCCGTCATGTAGTATCTAAACCCGTCATCTAGTATCTAAACCCGTCATGTAGTATCTAAACCCGTCATGTAGTATCTAAACCCGTCATGTAGTATCTAAACCCGTCATCTAGTATCTAAACCTGTCATGTAGTATCTAAACCCGTCATGTAGTTTCTAAACCCGTCATGTAGTTTCTAAACCCGTCATGTAGTATCTAAACCCGTCATGTAGTATCTAAACCCGTCATCTAGTATCTAAACCTGTCATCTAGTATCTAAACCTGTCATCTAGTATCTAAACCCGTCATGTAGTATCTAAACCCGTCATGTAGTATCTAAACCCGTCATGTAGTATCTAAACCCGTCATGTAGTATCTAAACCCGTCATGTAGTTTCTAAACCCGTCATCTAGTATCTAAACCTGTCATCTAGTATCTAAACCCGTCATGTAGTATCTAAACCCGTCATGTAGTATCTAAACCCGTCATCTAGTATCTAAACCTGTCATCTAGTATCTAAACCCGTCATCTAGTATCTAAACCTGTCATCTAGTATCTAAACCCGTCATGTAGTATCTAAACCCGTCATGTAGTATCTAAACCCGTCATGTAGTATCTAAACCCGTCATGTAGTATCAAACCCGTCATGTAGTATCTAAACCCGTCATCTAGTATCTAAACCTGTCATGTAGTATCTAAACCCGTCATGTAGTTTCTAAACCCGTCATGTAGTTTCTAAACCCGTCATCTAGTATCTAAACCTGTCATCTAGTATCTAAACCCGTCATGTAGTATCTAAACCTGTCATCTAGTATCTAAACCCGTCATGTAGTATCTAAACCCGTCATGTAGTATCTAAACCCGTCATGTAGTATCTAAACCCGTCATGTAGTTTCTAAACCCGTCATCTAGTATTTAAACCTGTCATCTAGTATCTAAACCCGTCATGTAGTATCTAAACACGTCATGTAGTATCTAAACCCGTCATCTAGTATCTAAACCTGTCATCAAGTATCTAAACCCGTCATCTAGTATCTAAACCTGTCATCTAGTATCTAAACCCGTCATGTAGTATCTAAACCCGTCATGTAGTATCTAAACCCGTCATGTAGTATCTAAACCCGTCATGTAGTTTCTAAACCCGTCATCTAGTATCTAAACCTGTCATCTAGTATCTAAACCCGTCATGTAGTATCTAAACCCGTCATGTAGTATCTAAACCCGTCATCTAGTATCTAAACCTGTCATCTAGTATCTAAACCCGTCATCTAGTATCTAAACCTGTCATCTAGTATCTAAACCTGTCATCTAGTATCTAAACCCGTCATCTAGTATCTAAACCCGTCATGTAGTATCTAAACCCGTCATGTAGTATCTAAACCCGTCATCTAGTATCTAAACCCGTCATGTAGTATCTAAACCCGTCATGTAGTATCTAAACCCGTCATGTAGTATCTAAACCCGTCATCTAGTATCTAAACCTGTCATGTAGTATCTAAACCCGTCATGTAGTTTCTAAACCCGTCATGTAGTTTCTAAACCCGTCATGTAGTATCTAAACCCGTCATGTAGTATCTAAACCCGTCATCTAGTATCTAAACCTGTCATCTAGTATCTAAACCTGTCATCTAGTATCTAAACCCGTCATGTAGTATCTAAACCCGTCATGTAGTATCTAAACCCGTCATGTAGTATCTAAACCCGTCATGTAGTATCTAAACCCGTCATGTAGTTTCTAAACCCGTCATCTAGTATCTAAACCTGTCATCTAGTATCTAAACCCGTCATGTAGTATCTAAACCCGTCATGTAGTATCTAAACCCGTCATCTAGTATCTAAACCTGTCATCTAGTATCTAAACCCGTCATCTAGTATCTAAACCTGTCATCTAGTATCTAAACCTGTCATCTAGTATCTAAACCCGTCATGTAGTATCTAAACCCGTCATGTAGTATCTAAACCCGTCATGTAGTATCTAAACCCGTCATGTAGTATCTAAACCCGTCATGTAGTATCTAAACCCGTCATCTAGTATCTAAACCTGTCATGTAGTATCTAAACCCGTCATGTAGTTTCTAAACCCGTCATGTAGTTTCTAAACCCGTCATCTAGTATCTAAACCTGTCATCTAGTATCTAAACCCGTCATGTAGTATCTAAACACGTCATGTAGTATCTAAACCCGTCATCTAGTATCTAAACCTGTCATCTAGTATCTAAACCCGTCATCTAGTATCTAAACCTGTCATCTAGTATCTAAACCCGTCATGTAGTATCTAAACCCGTCATGTAGTATCTAAACCCGTCATGTAGTATCTAAACCCGTCATGTAGTTTCTAAACCCGTCATGTAGTTTCTAAACCCGTCATCTAGTATCTAAACCTGTCATCTAGTATCTAAACCCGTCATGTAGTATCTAAACACGTCATGTAGTATCTAAACCCGTCATCTAGTATCTAAACCTGTCATCTAGTATCTAAACCCGTCATCTAGTATCTAAACCTGTCATCTAGTATCTAAACCCGTCATCTAGTATCTAAACCTGTCATCTAGTATCTAAACCTGTCATCTAGTATCTAAACCCGTCATGTAGTATCTAAACCCGTCATGTAGTATCTAAACCCGTCATGTAGTATCTAAACCCGTCATGTAGTATCTAAACCCGTCATCTAGTATCTAAACCTGTCATGTAGTATCTAAA